>NC_091492.1:19299821-19444821 GCF_947461875.1 Haliaeetus albicilla
GTTAGAGTAGATCAATTAAATCTGCCTAAAGTTTGTCCAGCCCCTGCATTAGGCTGAAAAGAAACTATTTTTCAAAACTCATGTCTGAGTTCGCCTGAGTGAGAACTTACGGGTGTTCAATTTAACCTTCCAAGATATAATGCATTTACCTCCTTTCAGATTTCAAGTGAGGCTTAGAGCACATTTTGCTTTCCACGACTCTGTTATCTTTGTTCTCCTAGCACTGACGACGGGGGGGAGCCCAGCCCAACAGCAACACACACTATCAGCCCAAAATTTAGTGTTAAATCCTCATCACAATGACCCAGGCAGGATGAACAGTGGCCCAAAGAACTTCTGGAAAACTGACAAACTAATCATGCATATAATTGCTTCTTGACTTTTGCTCCTGCTGTGGCAGGACTTAATAATAACCTCAAAGGTTAGTGTTGGAACACACACATCATTTAAATGACTCCAGGATGACACACCGCAATAACATTGTTAATTCTTGCAGGCCCGCTCTCCAGCACTTCCAAAACATTCAAAAGAAAATGGCTTAAAAGCTGGTAAGAGGAAGTGTGTGTCAGGTTAGTTTTGCTAATCAGAACTTGGGGCTCATTGTAACACAGCTATGAACTTGTTTGATAGCTCCTTGAAGGCAGATGATTCAAATAAATATGTGAGCCAGTTTCTATAACTGCTTTCATGTCAAATTACTTAGCAGTTCTCTCAAATAGGAGTCATGAATGGAAAGCATCTATATTTTGGTTCATTTTGATAATTAAAGACAAATTGAGAATTAAAGACAATGGATTAAAAAAGACTATCCCTCCGCATACTGTTTGAAAAAGGAACTGGCACTTAGCACCACATTATAAGTCTAGTCCAAAGCACTGAAGTCAATGGAAAGTGTCTTTCAACAAGACAGTGTTTTGGGTAAAGCCATGCAAGAAAATTGTTTGAATAGAAAATGCTTCAGATCTCTAGAATGATTCAGTGCTCATAAAACCAACCACACTTATTACTATAGACCACAAGATAAACTGTTTCATTAGTCTCAACTGCAAGAGATTATCTGGCAACTCCCTTGTTGATGGGACTCTTTCAGGTTCATTATCACAAAACATTTCCTATTTTAAAAAAGCTCAGTATTATGTACTTTGGTGTTGCTAGACACTTTGCTTTTCATACCACAAATTCAGTTTTAACAGCTTACATACAAAAGTGGACAACTTTAACAATTAATAAATGCCTCCTCTCCCCAAATCAAGTTTTGGAGAAGCCAAAATTACTAATGAAGTTGAGTAAAATGGTATGATCCCACAGGTAAATAAGGGAAGAAAGCATATTTAACAAATGTTAAAATAGCTGACACTTTGAAATAAAAATTTGACAGTTCCGAGGTAACTTGTTCTTATTTAAGCATAGATTTAAACTAAAAGGAAAGATTAAACAAGAGCTATTTAACTCCCCCAAAGTAGTAAAATGTTTTGCTTTGAATCAACCAAAATGCCTGGTTTGACCTTAAACAATATTTTTGATTTTAAAAAGAACACCTCAGTGACCATTGTGAGTCGTGGGAGCAAGTGGGTATGTGTCCAGGCTCAGGCAGCTGTGTGTGCAGCCCGTTCGCTACAGAGACAAGGGGGTCTTTGCTTTGAAGAAAGCTGCATCTGAAGTGCTAGAAAAGCAAAGAACCAGTGCTTCCCAAGAAGAATACAGATACCTTTATTTGCCAAAAGAAAAAAAATATCATTTCCGAAGTAGTAAAAACTAGACATCCTTAGCTAGCAGAGATTTATTTTATTTTCCTCTCTTATTTTATTTATTCTTCACTCCTCCTATATCTTAGTTCAGATCTTTCAACTTTACTTACAGCTACCACATTGTTAGAGAATTTATCATAATTATCCAGTTCCCTGCTCTTTGCAGTGAAGCAGGTAGCCACGTTGCAGGAGAGCTTTACGTGGATGCATGAGCTATATATATATGTATGTATGTATAAACTCATCAAAGAATACTTGACTTGATTTAGAAACAGAATGTAATCACAGATTTTGGCTAAGTTAGCACTCTAAAAACCTTTCATTTATTAAGTTGCATAGATTTAGAGAGTACACTATGGCGAACACTGGACTTTGACTACAAGAGATGCTGTGTTTTGTGCTTTACGAGGGTTGTGGGATCTCTGCCAACCCTTTCAATACCATGGCCACACACAGAGCTTGAATGGCCTTTGCCATTCTTAGGATGGTCAGAAGCAAACCACATCTCCAAAAATCAAGGGGGGGGGGGAGAAATATTGTGTTCACCCCAAAAGTTTCTAAGTGTATTCATCCAATCAGTTCTTAGTATTTCAAACATACTGAAGAACACTGGTATTCAGAAAAATAAGCTAATACTATAACTTTTCTCCCTTCTAGAAAGTCATCTAGTTGTTAAGAGCAAATTAATTTTCTGTATGAAATTCAGTTTAAGCAAATTATTAAGCATAAAGCAGTCCTTCTTTGCTTTTCAAGGCATGCATTAACTTCTTTTCTGAATTAAACATCAATAAAAAGGCATATCATTAGTGTTTATTCTGAATGGTATTTTTTTAACATAATTTCATCGACTTTCAAGTAAGTCCAAATTCTAATATGATTTCCATCCCTCTGTCATGTTAATTTCTCCAGTGCAGTCCATCTAAGCCATTATATAACAGTATTATAAATAATCTTCTAATATCCACTTCACAACTCTTTAATTGATAGTACTCACCAGAGCACATTATGCAGGTGCTCACTTTTTTTTTTAAAGGATAAAATGAAACATTTTAAAACAAGCTTCATCTTTTCTTTATCAGGCAGTTCCTGCTTCAGCATAACCAAGGCTTAACATTGCTGGTACCCTCTCTGCATAATGCCCCAAAGACAGAAAATATCTACTGGCAACATTCAGTTAAACCAAGAGACAAGGGAAGCAACAGCAATATATACTCCTAAACAAAGGTGCATATGTGTAGCAAAGAGACCTGATACTACAACAAAAAACTTAAAAAAAAAATTTAAGAATAAAGTATCTTTGGTCAAGTTCTTTTGGTTTACTGTTTAATGAAAAAAAAGCAACAGTTAACCTTCTGCTGCCAAAATCTTAATACAGTATATTCTAGAGATTGAACGTGTAGGGCAAAATGTACACCTAAATTATTCTTGTCTGATTTGCGTGAGCCTGACCTATACATCAATATTACTGGCACATCTAAATGGAAGGCCATATTAGGAACCGATTTTTCCTTTGACTTCTGCAAAAGAAAAGGAGCATTCTTCTCTCCTGAGTAAACCCCACTGTTATTGCCAACTTCTATGTAAACTTCAAAGTCTGGATTCTGATTCTTGGCAAACCTAATTAAGTAATTTCAAGCAAGGTCAAAACTTCCAGCTGCCATGGCAGGCTCTGAATAAAGAGCTGGTAAGTACAGGTTGTATTTATGCTGCCCCATGTACAGAAACTTGATTAACTTTAGTTGCTACTAAAGTTATCAGTTGTCCACCTGAAATATTTAGACAATACCAGTGCAGTATATCCTCTGGTAAATCTTATGCTTTCCATTGACCATCTATTGTTCAGGAATCTATAAACTCATAGGAACTCAAGTTTCAATACAAAACCTACAAGCTCATTTCTAATACTTAAATGTATACATCAAATGCATAATGAGGCAGTTATGTGATGCATAACTTTCTGCCTGGTGCCAAGCAGGTATCAGCAAAGTATCTGCTTAGCTCTGGTATACCACAGTGAATTTTCTGTTGCTCCACAGATGCATCAGCACCCTTCAGATGGATGTGTTGTGTCCTGCACTGTTTAAAATACCTAAGAGAAGTTGCCAGCTCTGCAGCTACTCATACTTCAGGTCTCCCTTCACCTCAGTTACTAAAGTTTCTCATTTCAACTCCCCCCTCTCCTACAGCCTACATGAAGCTCTGGAATAACGCCTTCTCACAGCTGGCTATATTGGCCATTTACTTTTTAAGTTGCTTTTGTTTGCTGTTTTAGATTTGGGTTTATCAAGTTGAAGCCTCTTGTCTGCACCTTTGAAGCTCTGCTGTATATCACATTTACCCCCGTATTATTACTGACCATTTGCATCCCTCCCAAAACTCTTTTGAATTACAACGTTTCATGCCTTGTTCCTTACTCTTATTGTAACCCTGTGATGTTCACCTCTGTGAAAATCAACTTGTAGGTGGCTTGGTAACCCTTTAGCTCAGGGAAAATCACACACTGGCACAAGAGGACACTTGGTTCACAAGTGAAGGCAGCTGGAAGTGAGACAAGGAGGCTCAGAGCTGACTGCAGAGAAAAGTTGGGGGAGCTAAGGGTCTGGAAGGCAAGGAGCAAGGTTTGGACGCAGCCTTGGTAAGGGCAAGGGCAGGTCGATATTGATTTGCCTGGAGTGCAGGAAATCAGGAGGCTGGGAAGACTGACCTGAACAATTCTACATATTTCAGATAAAAGAACCAACTGTGGGCTGGGGGTAAACAGGCATGAGGGGACTGACTCTGGAGGACGTGTGGGGAGGGAGGCCCCACCTTCATAGTCTGAACCAGACTTCCCATCCCTGGGAGCTGGCGTGTGCTGCTACTCATCTGCGCTTGCAGTTTGTGGCAGCTATGCTAGTTAAGCAACTCTGTTCCTTATCAGGCCACACACTTATGGAAAAATCTCACAGGCCCAGACACTGGAAGAGCTGATGCTCAGAAAACTGAGAGCATTTGCTTCCAGTTACTGGAATATGCAAGTTTCCAACCAGTCGGTGGGACTCCAGTGCACTTGTACAGGGGCCTTCAGTCTTCCCTCGAGTTAGGTCCTCCTCCCTTTTTCTCTTCATTGCATTACTTTCAATAAAGCTTTCAATAATATGCAAACGGATTGAAAGATGAGACAAACCAACTCTGCCACTGCTCCTAAATGTGGTAACACACACAGTCAGACATGGGAAAGCTTCCCACAAGTAGGTCTGTTCACAGACTTGGTCTTCAAGAAGCAAAGAATGAAGGAGCGATGGTTTTCTATTGTTTCAGACAGCATTCGGCTTATCAGCAGTATGTTTCCATCCTTCATAACACCATATGATTCATCATAAAGAAGGCAACACTACTGTCTATACATATAAATCAAATCTTAAGAGAGTGAGTTTTAAACAAAGATCATAATTTAAACCATGCAAATCTGGTGGGGAAAAGTCCTTTTTAAACCATTTATCTCCCTGGGAATATGGAATGGATCAGATTCTGGAGTCATGTCATCAATACAGCCCCAAGAGTGCTATGCACTGGCCTCAGCGGGTGTCAGCAGGATTTGGCCGTACATATTTTCTCCCACTATATCTGTGCATCAGTGTAGTAAGCCTGAAATTCTGCTAAGGGGGGAAAAAAAAACTTCAAAGGAATATGACTGTTTTGATTGATTTTGTTTCCTCTGTAAGTCATAGACATTAGCTATGTTCAAATAACCTAAATGTTATAAACCAGTAATAAAAACCCAGAGTCCAGAATGGAGAATTCTGCTTTTCTTTCTTGTCATTATATTGAAGATCAGCTTTAACTCTTTTCCTCCCATTCCAGCTAAGTCACACACTTAAAATTATCAAAACATAAGATTCCCACCATTTTCATAAGCAGATTTTCAGCTTTCAGCTTGCTGTTCTGATTAAAATAAGCTCTTACAAAGTTTTAACTCACTAAATTGAAGATAAATACTTGAGATCTTGACAATTCTATGACAATTATTCTCCAAGATCCATTTTTTCCCTTTAATTGCCAACACACTAATGTTGCAAAATGATATTTCACAGGCACATTAATTCTCAAGTTACTTATTAATGCTAGGATTTTCCCATAGCACTAAACCTAGGTTGCAGTTGTCTCCTTCTTCTTAGTTCTGGCATGACTTTGACCGGTTGAATCCCCAAATATGTATCAGTAATCAAAAGGTATATTTCAGTACAGGAGAACCTGTTTGGAAGAATTCTTCTCATTTCTTCTCTGCTTGTTTTATCTTTGCTTGAGGTGTGAATAATTCATAGGCCTCTGTCTGCTTTACAGTCAAACGCATTCTGTCCACCCAAGACTGTTCGACTTTGTGATTTATTATTTAATAATTTGCAGGGCTGCGCTGTTGTAAGGTGAGCATTGTGACTGCTTGCAGAACTGTTACAATCTGGTCTAGTTAGCTGTCCTTTCTTTCCCTCTCTCCAAACAGCAGCAGTTATTGATTTTTTTTACAAACCTCTGCCATGTAATCCCACAGCTGCTGATCTCAAAGCTGTTACTATAAAGTAAAAGTTGGCCCTTCTTCTTGAAAACAAGAAGTCATGTTTTGATTCACTTTTTCTTTCTTTTTTTTTTATCAATTGTTTCTTTTTTCTCCTTCTTTTGTGCCTTAGTCAATGACAATACCCAGGAAGTGCCACTGGCTTCTCTTAAGGATAAAAATGAAAAATGAAAGCCTTTGGGGGAAATACATGCTGATCCTTTCATTACACCTGCAAAAAATGCCTGTCTGAAACTTTTCAACCTTTGAAACTTTTCCAATGGAAGTTGAACTATTTCATCTATTATCTTGGCAACAATTACACATAGTGTTGTCTCTCAATAACATGATATTTGTGTTTAAATCCCACAGCAAGTTATCAGTCACACATAATGGTGAAAAGAACTACTCCTAAAAACACAGTGACTCCTTATTCCTAAAGATTTACTATGCTGCCAAGCACAGCGATACTAATCAGTGTGCAATTAAGGCCTGATCGATTGGCTTCAACTGACTTTGGATCAGGACTGTAACAGGCACTGAGGGCACAGGCGCAGCAATTGTAGTCCCTAGTGAATTAACTTCTTTACTGCCTATTTTCTACCTGTCAATTAATTACAGGCTTTGCAGCCTTTGAAGACTAAAGGCATTGTAGGAAAAACCCTAAATTATTTCTCTTTTGCTACTGTGAATGCTCAACAAAACATCTGTGGGAATATTCTCATACTGTCCTCTTCCTCTCTAGTCCATGCTTTAATCACACTGTTGCATTGAAGCATTTAAGTTTATGCCTAAACTGGGAGAGAAACCTTTCTGGGCCAGTGTGTGCACTTCAGTAACACCCTGACTTCATTTCAGCACGAGACTTAGTGTAGACAAGCTTGTGGGCTCATTCTACATTGGGAGGGAAACCTAGTCCGTTGGGCGAAACTGGAGCTGGTCTTTCTCTGGCTACACACCCCAAGACTTGTACGGAAGACTTGGGACCAGGATTCCTGAATATTTATGGTAGGCATTTGAAAGTAAGTTTAACTGTAACTCAAGATTCATACAGAATTACCCCAAAGGGAATCTGTTTCTTATCCCTAACTACGGTGCTCTGTTTACTGCTCTACTGCCTCACACTCTTTGGTTTTATTTTGGTTATAATGGCTTATCTTTAGTAATGACTTACCTTCTGGTAGAAAGACTTCTGTACAAACGTAAGACTTGCAAAATTTTCTGCAAATAGATTTGACTCAGCCATATACCTCTAATCAGATAATTCAAGCGAGGCTCATTAATACAAAGTCCCTTACTCTTGGTTAACTTCTGTTTGGTTAGATATGCCACAGTTGTTGCATGTATATCTTGGTTGGTCATGAATGGAAAGGCCTGAAAATAAACTCCAACCTATAGAGAGTTGTTGTAACAAGCAGGAAGCATACACTACCGTGTGGTAAGGTGCATTCTTCCCACAATAGAACTGGGCTGCTACCTGTGTGCTAGCTGAAGTTTCTGAATTACTTTTACTATGAGCTCTGGAGGCTTACTGGAGAAAGAAAAAACACATCTCTGCAACAAGAGCCTCAGCCGAGAGGAAGAATTTATTTCCCTTTTCTACTTACTCCTGTCTTCCATTATTCATTCAAGCTGGCGAGTGAAAACAGTAGGATTTTGGCAATGCCTAATGTTTTACATTAATAGTGTAGGAAAATCTTTATGATAGCAGATACATTGCTAGAATACTTGCACTCTGCATATTGCTAGTCTACTAGATTTTTTAAAAAAAATAGACAGTGAAACAAAATATTGCAATAATACAGCAACCCTTCCAGCTCAGGATGAGGTGGGCAATTTGACTATATTCCAAAGCAAAGCCCTAAAAGTTGCACCTTCTTCCCTTGAACACAAAAACTGCACGTACTTAGCAGTTTTCTCTCCAGCATTTGAGAAACCTGACAGATTTACCTGCTTGAACTATACATTGTCTTCCACTCTCACCCACCACCCCTCAGCCCCAGCCCACAGGCTTGATTTTACACCTGGGAAAACCACTACTCAGAAACTGTTCCTTTAGACCTCCTAGTTTGAAAGGTCTAATAGCCCAGATAAAGAAGAGTACTTAAACTTGCATAATACCTTTAATGACTCCCTGGGGGAAGCTGCTGCACAATTTATTTAACTCTTTGTACATAGACTTTCATCCTGGGTGCTTATATGTTAATGACCTCTAATGTGGAAGCCATTAGCACCTTTCACCATAATCTCCTCCCAATGTCCATTTAGATTACAGTAATGGCCACCAGTAATGTAAAGTAACGGCTACCAGCAATGATATCATCATAATGACTTCACTGAACTTGCTTCACAAGTCTCCTGATATATGGTAATCACATACCCTTCCATACAGACCCCTAACGCATGGAGCGCATGCGCCTTGTCCAGATACTCCAATTCCCCCATCTTTTATAGATATGGACCTTCACTTTGATGCAGCTACCTCCATGGACATAATCTTATAGTCAAAAAATGAAATAGTTTAGCCTGTATTTCCAGGCCTAAAGCAGAAGTAAGCAAATTTAAAAAATTAAGCACCTGTTTTTTCAGATAGGAAAGACAATACTATGAAGGTTAGGAATAGTTTTACTGGGAAATAACATTACTGAAAAAGAGGAATTTCTGGAGAAGGATAAGGTCCTTAGACTTGAGTAGCAGATCAATAACATTAACAGTTAGCTTGCTTCTGTATACAAGAAGTATATTGTAGACAAAGTGCTTCTCACACTGCACAAATAATCTCACTGATTAAGATAGGTAAGAATCGTCAATTATGTGCTATTTCAATTACCTTGGTCCATAAATCTATATTGTCCCTTAACGATTTCCCTGCTAATAAGCCATTTTTCAGCTGAAGAGCTAGTTGACTGATTTTCAGTCTCGCACATTCCCCCCCCTTTTGTTTTACACACAGCTTAACTTTTGAAAATTCAAATTACAGTTTGAAGTGATCTTTGCAGGGCTTTTTTCCCTTCACAATGTAGGGGCGAAATAGGCAACTCTAACACTATCAATTGCGATACACTTTTGCAGAAGCAGGGACAGAGACAATTATATAAAATATTCAAGCATATGACTTCATGTAAGAATATTAATTGTTGTATTTACTGCAGAGGAGCAGGTGCATACTTTAAATAGGGACCCTTATGAGATGCTGAGTGATCTAAGACGGACTGTCTTCAGTGTTCAGTATGTCACCAAATGAGACCTCTGAAAAAAGGCCAGTTCTGACAGTTTCACTTCCAGCATAATTTCACTTTATTACGTGAGAACAGTACGTAGATTGCTGGCCAAATATATAGGAGATATCTTAGGTTACTAGGCAACTCTGGAACTTGATCAATCTACACAGAAACAAACAATTTAAAATGAACTAAGCTGCTGATGTTGGGGAGCTTTCCCTTCTTTCTCTTCTATTTATAAGGTCTATATTCATATAGCAGAAACTTATCATCATCGTTAGGTCTGGCAGGTAAATCCCAGCCCTTGGTACAACAGCAGCTACTACTACGCTAGTAATCGCTGAGAGATGGATGAATAATTAATAATAGAAATAAATAACTGATTATTAAACAAGTAAATGTTTTCTTCTGTAACTGATAATGCAAACAGTTTCTAGGTTATATTCTGCTTTCCAGTGAAGGCTTCCAAACATTACCTTCAATATAGACAAAAGCACCTCAGATAGTTCTTTCATACAGAATGGTAAATTATGTTATTGCTTTTGTACACTATTCCCAATGCTTATTGCATATTCACTTGTATACATCTACTGCAACATTATTATCTTGTTTTGATTTTCTTTCTTCCTCCACCCATACCCCCCTAACCTCCCGTCAACAGTTGGGGAAGCTGCTAATACTGTATTGTATATTCATTATCCCAGCTTTTTCTTTACAAATATCATTATAACATCCTGCATTTGTAAAGTAAATAATTAAACGTTCTAGAAAGTCTTATAGGACACAGTAATCTAACAGATGAAAGACATCAGAAATGTGAAAATCAAATGGAAGCACATGTAATATGTATCTTTTAAAAGAGTTTTCATAAAATAGGGTTAATGTGTTAATCAACCATATTTAAAATGCTAATTAATCACTGACTTAGAGTCTATTCATAAATAATTGAATGTCCTATTTATGCAGAATTTCTTATACTTGGAAAAGTGTGGCATTCATTCTGGTCTTGCAGGATGCAGCACAGTATTAACACTCACTGAACTCTCTTAGCTCTGTATTTGGATAGTGCAATCACGACTGCCCGATAGTTGGTTACGTTTGCCAATCATATTCTTGCAATTAACCTAATCTGTCCCATCACTACATATATCATCATAAAGGCAAAATACAAAGAGTTGCATTAACCACGTCATTCTGCCAGCACTCCAAACATGGAAGTGAGAGGCACAGAAGGTGAATTTTTGGGGTGAATCAAGCCAGTTGTGGATATTCTGGGGGTTTTTTCCCCCTCCCTTTTTTCAAGGCATCTCCCCCTTTCTCCTTTGAAGGCCAGTCATGCCCCTACACATGGGGAAGTAGTCCACACTCAAACAGCACTGGGATTAAAATCAGGTTTCTAACATTACAATACACTTTTCTTCCTTCTCTAAGGACTCTGTTTTAGAGAATGTATACATCAGTCTTCATGTTTACACCCATAAGCAGTGATACTGGCTGCAATGTGAAATCCACAAATAGGTGTAAAGATGAAAATAGTGCTGGTAAACATACCATCTTCAGTTTCCAGCTAAACTCAAACCCCTTTTGAGAGGATGAAAGAGATGATCCCTGACAAAGAATACGAGTAAGATTCTCACAGAACTAGTTGAAAATTTTTGTATGAAAACACATTTGTCAAAACATTCACTTTTCATGATTTTCATGAAATTCTCAAATGTGGATGGTTTGAAAGCTTCACAATTATTTAAAATAGGTGTACGTATTCTTCCAAAACAACAGAAAAAAGCAGTCAGGGGTAATATACATTTTCATGCTAATAAAATGCTAATTCTTAAAATTACAGTAGCACAGAAATTATCTAAATTCTCAATGCATGTCCTAAGTGGGAGATTTCTTTTTTCTGGTTTCTCTCTACTTTGGTATGAAGAGGTAAATTAGTCCTTGCCTAATGTGATTTAGTGGACAGGCTGGCAATGTAACTTGTCATTAAAGAATGAGAAGAAGAAGAAGAATAGATCCCTCCTTCTAATCCTTTTTGACAGCCTAACAGAATACCAATTTACCATTTGATGAAGGCTTCAGGATGTTATGAAACCTCTACAGGGACTTCAGAGTTCTGTACAGAAAGAGATGAAGATAAGAAACAGCTAAAGTTGGTGGGGAAAAAATGGCTCTGGAACAGGAGCTGTTCTGTAAATGGCTGGTTGCAAGCCAGTTGGCATCCTTTAAAATTTGGACACTCCAACTAAGCCAATGGAGGGGAAAGGAGCTGGTGGACCCTGTGGAGAGTCATTTGGCCTTAAAAGAGAGGGAAAGGACTGCTACAAGGGACAGAGAAAGCTTTCCAAAGAAAGCTTGGGCTGACAATTGCCTGTCAGCATGCTTGGGAATACTGGATATGGTTAGTCATGTTTCCACGGTACAGCAGTGTGATTATCTCTCTTAAATGGTACATCTTTGCCTTTAAAGGATTCTTAAAAAAGGACTCATGATCCAAACAGATGACTCCAAAACAGACAAACACTTTTCTTCTTTTCCCTACTGGCTAGGTAGTACCTGCACAGCTAAAGCTGACAAGGGACAATTCTAAGTTCAGTAAGTGTCTTTCTCCCCAGGGAACAGGCACCGGGGTAGTGTAAACAAGTAAATAGTGGTCTAGAAAAGAGCTAGTTCTGAAATATTTTGCTTTTATCATGTTACCCAAGAAATACTGATCGACGCTGAAGTGGAAATCCAGCATCCAAATGCTTTGGAGTTCTCACTTTGGAGGAGTTCTGTGGCAGTACCGAATTTCCTATTTCATTCCTATTTCCAATGAAAAAGGCACCTATTTTTGAAATGCAACTTATTTCCAGCTCTCACTTAAAGGTATTTTTCAATAGTCCTCTTCCCTCAAGAGTCTAATTTAAAAAACTGAACTTAATGAGCGTTGCTCATAACCCAGCAATGTGTTATTTTCAGCAACAAGGTAAATTGGTTTGTGATCCAGATTACTCTTTTCTGGCAGCTCTATAATTCAAAGAACAGTGACAGTGCAAGAAGCAGCAATTCTAGTGGAAATGATCCTTAGTCAATACGGAGGTTTTGGCAGCAGTGAGAAACACAAGGTTCTCCTGCAATCGTTACGCCTTTTGCCAATCATGCATGATGCAGTTAATATGTTGATGATATCTCTCTCTAACATATTGAGTTAGTGTTTGTGTCTATCCACTTCCCTCTACTGGACAAAATCAGAGCTGTTCAAGTGTTTATGATATCTTGTCATTATAAGTGGTTGGCCCAAGAGAGGGATATGTGCCCTGTGACAATGAGCAACTACTAATGGAGATTCTCCTTTAACTCAAGTGATAGAAGCTTGTGCTGTTGGAGCAGAAGGTCATGAGTGTAATTCTTCCTGTTAAGTTATGCTATTAAGCTGATAACCATGATGGCTGCATGCCAGCAGTGAACAGATACACCTCCACCCTTTGTGTTCTGGGTTAGCACTGTTCAACCTCCTTTAAACTGCCTTTTCTTTTGTCTCCAAGCTGCTTTTTCAATCTGAGATGAAATGAAAAGAAAGGAAGAGAAAGGAAAAGAGAAAAGGCTGAGAGAAGCTCACTCAAAACCCAGAAGAGACCCTCCTGTGCTGGTGGACCAGCACAGCTTCCTACTCTTCAGAAAATGGCCTGTAGTTATGCCAGAAATGCTAAGTGTTACTCCAGATGTTATTCGGGAGTTTGCTTGTCCCAGAACAGTTTAAAAACACAGAGCCTTCTCTATAGCAGTGTATAGCTCAAAGGGGGCTACGATGGTGTTAGATACAGCTTGAAAAGAGCCTTTCCTGTCTTTCTACCAAAAACAGGGCTTCCGTGGCATCCCTCCCCCCGCAAGTCAGTGCTAAGGATCGAGGAGGATGCAGAGTGCTCATTGTTATCATGCCCTTGTTCTCTTTCTCTAATTTTTTTTTGTCTCCCAAGCTCATTTCTCTCTCCATTCCACCCAGCACGTAACAAGATGGAAGTGAAAATTGACTTCCTTTGTGAGCTTTGGTACTAAGAACCTAACACATTGCTTTCCAAGTACTAGAGTGGCTGTATAGGGTATTTCAGTCCCAACCCATCTCTATTTCAAAGTCATACTTTAATCTGGAATGTCAGGTAGAACATGGAACAATATTAATCTATGCTACATAAATAATTTCCTTCAATTATCAGGAAAGAGCAGTAAGACATGAATTTTCAGGTTGATTGAGTTTTAATCTCTAAGTTCAAAAATTAATAATTTAGGTAGGTGAGTTGTTTTTTTAAGCAGAAAATTAAAGGTTTGATATTTCCCTTCCTAGAGAAAGAAAAAAAAAAAGGTAATTTGGATCCAAAGGTCGGGGAACATTCATAGGTTGGAAATGTGACGATTATGAAATTATTCACAGAAGGAAATACTTAGAATTCAATACAAGACACCCAGATTCATCACAAGGCACAAGAGATTGACAATCTATTATGAATGCCTCACATCACAGATAAATATTTCAATGCAAATAAATAAAGGATGCTGAGTGTTTCTCTTCTGAATGACTTTTCACAGCTCAGTGAACACAATAGTTCTGGGACTCCTCTATGTCCCAGACTCCTGTCCAAACTTTGGCATCCCCCAAAGGCTTCCTGTGCTGAGCACAACCAGGTTACACAGTGATTTCAATTTGGAGTTACAAAGAACCAATTAATCAGTTTCCCCCTAACAGAATGTAAAAACATTCTTTGGTGTATTAGGACATTCATGGACATTGTGAAACTGGCCTGGTTTTGTTTTGTGCTCTCTTGTAATTACTACAAAATGTACCATTGTTGTCAAACCTAATGACTTTTCTTCTTGGTGCAGGGGAGAAAAAAGAGAAAAGACAATGATGTCTCTAAGCATATGGCTGTTTTACTCTGCAGATGGAGTATTTATTCTTTATACAAGAATAAACTAAGATGTACGTCTGGTGAATTGTGCTCAAATAAAGCTTTTCTGTTACGACTTTCTTACCTGCCACTGTGATTATTCTTGATCTGTGTTGTATACCAAAACCCCAAAAGAATAAAAATATCCTATGCCAAGATTGTTTATCCCCTGTTTTCAAGCAAATGTTTTAAAAGTATACTTTCAGAAGAAAAAGGTTTTTCTTTTTTTAAATAGGGACCTGCTTTGGACCCTTAACTGTGTTCATCTGTTAAAAGTAATTGTATTATTTTAACCACCAGCAGGAAATTCCATGCTGTGTATTGCTTCATATGAAGCCATTTGTAACTTTACAGCTTTTTAATTTTGCAGCAGCTGCATAGAAAATGAAAATGACAATGTAGAATTACATCACTCATGGCTGCTTCTCCATTAAAACAGTATCACTAGAAAATGTTTGCATGTTCACAATAAATGCTGGAAAGTACATTTGAGTGAACAGAAACAAACATTTTCAGGACTTGCAAAGATACTAAGCTGGTCTAGAAGGCTTCCCATTTAAGACTCTAGCAAATGAGAGCTCATCAGTTACTCATTTGAACTTTAATAAAACTTAATCTTTTTAAAGAAGGGGACAGCTAAACTCAGGAAATTCAGTGTTCCTCTGATTATCACTGTACGGACAGATTTGTGTGGAAAATTTGCTTTAAAGTATTAATTGATATCAACATATGGGAATGAAACATCCACAGTGGATGCTGGAATATGAATAAAATTACTATTTCATAACCAGATTATAAACACATTCTAAAATTTTTAAAAGCAACTACTCAGCCACATTTGTTCTGCAAACCAAGACCTATCTTTGATATAAGCCTGATTTCCACAGAACTGAGGTTAGGCACTAAATAAAGACCACGCTTCTTTCAAGTATCCACAGCCTAGGATATCACTATATCGTTAGTCTCTTCTGAAAATACTGAGTACTAAAGACACATCAAAGAACATCTGTGATCAACTGATAATTCTCAAGAGTACTTTACTGCTCATATAGTTTCTGAATCATGACTGGCGATATCTACACTTGGGAGAATGCGGGAAGAGTGGAAAGGAGAAAGGGAAGTTTGTTCCCCTAAAAGACAACAATATTGAATCCAGACAGACAATATTTATAATACATTTACAGACTCGAGACGTGCAACAAATAAGCAAACATGCTCATAAAATATTTCTATGTGAAACATGTAAAATATACAAACACTACAATATAAGCAATAAATGCATATGTAAATACACATGTGCACACTAGTGGTAGAGAACTACATGTTCACATGTCCAGACTATTAGCTTTGAACTATTTTCAAGTATAATTTAAATACAGAAGTATCTATGAGAATTAGATCCTACCACATGTAACTTTCTCAGGTGCTACAGAAAGGTAGCAGTGTAGAACTATGTTTCTGCCCAACAAGTTCAGATTTTTCATGAAATGAGTTTTGCTGCTTATGGAATTATTTTGTAATCTGATTTCCACAGCATGTGGGTTTCTGCCCACTAGCTCTCATTTCCATCATTTTTGCCACAAAATCTCTGTTGCCTAGAAAAGGTATGCTCACACTGTCACCTCTCTGGAGCAAAGGCATCAGTAGGATCTTTTCCCACGACTGGGCCACCTATTTTCATGAAATTTAGTATTACAGATTTTACTTTTCTGCCAAATGTAATGAGCAAAATGGTTCAAAAATTATTAGTGGAAAACATGCAGACAAAAAAGTATGCAATATCCTTGGAAAACCAGATTTAAAAGAAAAATCACAAGCTTTGAAATTTTTAAGTTCTAACCACAGGGATTTGTGACCTGAATTCACCTGAAAGAAAATTTTGCAGTGGCCCTCAACCTCCATTGCACAGCAAAGCCCAACCTAGAGCATGAGTTAGATTGGCTTAGATTTAGGTCTCAAACACAGGCTCTGCTCCAGAGAATCCTAAACATCTTAGTAAAACAAAAATTAAGCTATATAGAATATTTCATAGATTCTGTGATCATCTTTTCAAACAGTGGCAAGTATCAACGGCAGAAAACGACGGTGGCGAGAACTGTGGTACATTGCAATAATATGACAACTCAGGCCAGTTCCCCAGGAAAGCCAGCCAGGACACAGACCATATTGGGAGTTTGCAGCACGTGAGCAGTCAGTGAGCGAGGAGTGCCTTCCATGTTCTGTGCTGTACTTGAATCATATAACTAAGAGTTATTAGCCATAACTATAAAATGTGGGAAAGCATATAACAGTTTCTCACAAATTTGTGATATGCCTTTATATGTGTCATAAATATTGATTGTTACTGATTCACGACTTTCCCACCCAGCTCTCCTTAATGGGACAAAATTAATATATAGACATGGCATTTATATGTCACAGATACTATCCTACAGGATTCTGCTCCGATAATATGGCAGGTCAAATTCAATCATCAGAAGTAAGAGTTAGGTTCCTATTTGATCCCTCCACCTTAATCCAAAAATATACATTTGAAATCAATTCTCTCTGTTCAACATCACAGGAAATTACACATAACCCAGAACTGATTCAGGTATCAGTTGACTCAAATTACATTTTCTAATGCACTGAAATACATGTTTTGGTAATGACACCAAGGAATAAGGGAAAACAAGATGAAAACAAGACCTACACTTATCCCTGATATGCAAGCAAGACTTTTTTTTCAATTTACACTGCAGTTTTACACTGATTTTTTATACAAGAAAGCTCTGTCAAGTTGTCTTTCTAAAATTTTTAACCATGTGTACTAAACTTCTAAAATACAAAAACATCCCTTCATATTTTCAATCCAGCATCATTTCTCTTGTGCCTCCACACAATTGTCCATGTTGATTAAAAACTTTCATTGCTTTCCTAAGTGTAAACCTACACATACGTACATAAAGCATTTTCAGAGAAAAGCTCCTGAACTCTAACACAGCACAAGAAAATAAGGGCAGTATTTTGTATGTATGGTTTTTTTATATTCAACAATTGCTAATATGACTAGCATTACTTTTAAAACAAACACACACACACAAAAAAAAATCAGTGTAAAAAGTTACATTCCTTATTTTCAAGACGAACCTTTTCAACCTCTGCCAACGCATGGAAGCCTCTAAACAGGGTCCTTAATTCAGACAAAGCATTTCCGCACATTCCTAAGCCCATCCATATGCAGGATGCTCAGCTTCATGTAACGCTTATGCTCCGTCAGCATCAGCAGCATAGAACCACATGTTCAAGTGATGTCCTAAATACGGACAGCTTTCCAAGCTGGGCCAGACACAGACAATTGCTAAATACTTCTGAAAATCCCATTTGATATTTCCAGAGAATGCTTTTCTTTTCCATTCCTCTTGTCTCATTGGTAAAATTTTCAGGTTTCTGGGATGTATCGTGTATCTACCCTAATATCATGAGAGATCGACCTTCTACAGTACTTTTAGATAGCTGCTTCTACTGTTCTCTGTCACAGAAAACTTCTTCTTTATCCCAATAGCATTCAACGTGTTATTGCTTCACAAAAATGGTTATAATTCCTGATTTTCCTACATTCTGAATAATCTTCCAGGCCAAATAGGAAGAAGCAATATTTGGTGCTTTTTTTTTTTTTTAAATACAACAACAATGGCTATTTCTACTACAAATATTTCGACCCTGCAGTAATTCCAGGAGATTACCATCATGTTTGTTATGCCTGACACAAACCTTAGTGGTTTTAATTTTTTTCTGTTAAAAAAATTTAAAATATTTTCTAAGGAGTACCCAATAACTCCCTATTCTTCTGAAGGTGTACCTGGTACTGACACAATATCGTTTTTCCCCCCGTTCTCAGTAGCTGAACAACAAGCACTCACTGTCAAAGACCTCAAATTCCAGAAGACTCTGAATCAGAGAATGGTTGGGGTTGGAAGGCACCTTAAAGACCATCTAGTTCCACACCACCCGCCATGGGCAGGGACACCTTCCACTAGACCAGGTTGCTCAAAGCCCCATCCAACCTGGCCTTAAACACTTCCAGGGATGGGGCATCCACAACCTCTCTGGGCAACCTGTCCCAGTGCCTCACCGCCCTCACAGGAAAGAACATCTTGCTTGCATCTAATCTAAATCTACCCTCTTTCAGTTTACAAGCCATTACCCCTTGTCCTATCGCTACATGCCCTTATAAAAAGTCCCTCTCCAGCTTTCTTGTAGGCCCCCTTTAGCTACTGGAAGGCTGCTGTAAGGTCTCCCCAGAGCCTTCTCTTCTTCAGGCTGAACAACGCCAACTCTCCCAGCCTGTCTTCATAGGAGAGGTGCTCCAGCCCCCTGATCATCTTCATGGCCCTCCTCTGGACTTGCTCCAACGGGTCCATGTCCTTCTTACATTGGGGGCCCCAGAGGTGGATGCAGTACTCCAGGTGGGGTCTCACGAGAGCGGAGTAGAGGGGGAGAATCACTTCCCTCAACCTGCTGGTCACGCTTCTCTTGACGCAGCCAAGGATATGGTTGGCTTTCTGGGCTGCAAGCACACATTGCCGGGTCATGTTGAGCTTCTTGTCAGCCAACACCCCCAAGTCCTTCTCCACAGGGCTGCTCTCAGTCCACTCATCACCCAGCCTGTATTTGTGCATGGGATCGCCCTGACCCGTGTGCAGGACCTCGCACTTGGCCTCGTTAAACTTCATGAGGTTCACACGGGCCCACCTCTTAAGCCTGTCAAGGTCCCTCTGGATGGCATCCCTTCCCTCCAGCGTGTTGACCTCACCACTCAGCTTGGTGTCCTTGGCAAACTTGCTGAGGGTGCACTCAATCCTACTGTCCATGTCACTGACAAAGATGATAAACAGCGCCGGTCCCAATACTGACCCCTGAGGAATTGTCACTGGTCTCCACAATGAAGTACATGACCACCTTACTGAGACCTTTACAATTATTTTGAACAGACCGCTGAAAATCACTGCTGGTCCCAAATCAGTTTCTACTGATCTTCTCTACATTACCATTTTCATTTAATCATTACTAGGATATGAATCATAAAAACTTTAAAGGTTTGGTTCTATGGACAAGTTACTACAACGTAAGCTAAGGTGTGGATTTATAAGCATACCAGCTACCCTGCAGTACCTTCTTTTGCACATATCCTTATTCCACAGTAAATATGAAGTTGCATATCTCCCCACGTTCACTGAGGGGTAAAGCCACCTCACTTGTACTGGGAAGTAGGGACACAGATAGGGGCAATTGTTACAGAGTGGTTATAGGTGCAAACCTCCCAGGTCGCCTGAGGATAACTTGTGCTTGTAGCCTTTCCAAATGCTAATTCCTCTCCCTTATCAGTTCCAGTTGGGCAGAAGGTTATTTGCAAGCAGCAGAACAAACATGCAAAGCAGACAGAAACAAATTCCAAAGTGCGAACACTTTAGCAGGGAGTTACTCATGCTATTTCTGAGCAAACGCATGCACTCTGCAATCACGCCTAAGGATGTAGGTTTTCAGAGAAGCCATAAATATTTTTTAGTTCATAAAGGCTGCATTGTAAGAGATAGGATTTAATTTTCAAGTTAGCAGCTTACTGGACAAACACTGAACTGGAAATGGCTGTGCAGCAGTCATGTTGACTAATGAGGTACTCCAAGAAGTAGCTGGTTACTCACTCTCCAAATATGTACATACACTCAAGCTTTCAGAATGACTCAGTCAACACCTGAAGATGAGTCTTGAAAGCTTGTTTATGTTGTTGCATGGTACTGTATGTACTATAGCTGGATGTACTTAATAATCCCAGTAGTTAGTGCACAAATCTATAAAACAGCAAATAATAAATATCTGGGTTCCCAGAAGCTGAAAAGCTAGATGCAAAGTTAAATAAGGAATTACCATCAGACCACACTGGAAATTTCCTAATACCCACTCTTTAGACTCTGAGTGTGCTTCTGATGCAGACTCCCAACTCCCCTGACATTAACTGTTTCATAATAGATCTTCCTGGATGCATGCATTAGCTCTGATGGCAATCAGACCTCCACTGCTACACATACTCCATGTGTTTAAAAACAAAGGTCATTTGGTGAAGACATTATTAGCTACTGCATACAATTTTGCAATGTAGACTACTGTATACTGTGATGTAAGTGGGAAAAATGATGGCAGTGAATAGATGTAATTATATGTAGAACTAGTGACACGCCACATACAATTCGGAAAGTACAACACAATCAGAGTGTCAATTATTTAAACCATAATTAACATAGCTCTGCATGTCTTTCCAGGGCTCTCACAGAACATAGAGCATTGTTATAGTGGAAGAAAAGAGAAAATAAAATATTAATGGAGGACTGCTTTGTTCTCAGCACAGTGAGATAGAGGTGGTTGTAAAAACCGGATTCCTGCAGTTGCTACCGCTTTAATTAGGAAGGTCGCTATCTTCCTAGACTTCCTTGGATTCCTTTAATTTCCACAGAGGAAAACGGCTTCTGAATTTTATTGAACACAGTTGAATTTTTATTTTCAAAAATCAAAACAGAAACATTTCTTGGCATCTGTTATGAGCACTGGGTGTTATTTGCTCTTTAGAGATAAAGCTGTTTTTATACAAGGATATAGCTTGTGGGGGAAAAAAAGAAGGGCCAAATATATTCGTACTGGGAAAGCTGCTCAACAGGGATATCACAGTCAGCAGAAAATATCTAGCCAACCTAATTCATCCCATGCTAGAATCCACTTAAGGCCAAGGAAATACAATAGATAATATATAGTTTCACAACACTGATCCAAATGCTGCCTTTAACTCATTCATTCCAGGAACCTAACAACTTGTTTTCTGGAAAAACAGTACAACTCAAATAGCTACAAGAGCTTCAGCATCTCCTTGCACTAAAGCAGAGATGGCAGTGGTAGGAAATCATCTGTGTTTTGTGACTAAATGAAAGCTCGGCTATTCTTTATCTGAATTACAGTCCAGATGGAATCACAGACAAAACCCACCAAACTAACACTGAAATACAAAATGGTGGCAGCAAAATGGCTAAACAGAACTTCTTATCAATGTTATGTTAAAGATACTTGGGGCTTCAATTATATATATGCTATTTAGCATAAAATTAGAAAAATCACCCATGCATTAACAGGTAGACAGATTGATATATTTCGGTTACTTCAGGTTTATATTTCTTTGTAAGTCTCCATTGCATTTATAATTGTTTATGGAGCTAATCATGAAAACAAAATATAAACTACGAGAATAAGATATATCTTGCTTTTGTATTTTTATATCCTTCCATTTAAGTGTTGTATGGATTCATAAGTACTTCATCGGTACAGAGTTATTCTGTTGCAGAACGAGTTCATGAACTACTGTCCACACAGGACCTGGAAATAATTTACTTTTTACACAGTACCTTCTCCCACTATGATATTTCAAATGAACAGATACACAGACAGGCTTCCAAGCTACATCCAAAGCCAATACAGGAAGGATGTGTAGGTTAAAACTTATAGAGGGAGTTTCCACAAAGGAGAAAAGAAAAAGAAAAAAAGGCAAAGGCCTGCATAAAATCTGCATTTCAACTTTGAATGCCATTCTTGTAGTTCATTCTTGGACATCACTCCTGTCAAAGTTGTTTGTAAGTATGAAAAACAAGATGGGAAACAGGAGAAGAAGTTATCCATGTGCTGTTCAGGGTAGCTCCAACTCTAATATCTTTGCCTTTGATTTAAGAAAGGGTTTCCTTACTCTAAGCTTGCAAGTAGTCAGCACTGCTCTTCTTTTGAGGCGCAAAGGTTGTTGGATGTTTGAATGAATTCAATGCAAATATGACTAAGTTGCATTTACTCATATAACTGAATACAAAATTACCTTTCATGAATCCAAGACATCTGGGTTGGATTAAAATTGCAGACACTTTGGAAGATGGCAACCAGTGCCACTTTTCACATATTTATTCAGGTACAGTTTCCATAATGTGGCTTGTAATTGCATGGAACTTCATATTTTCCATAAAGATGTATGCAAATGGAGCTCAAGACCTATTTAGAAGATTTAAAAGATTCATTGCTTGTGATGGTTTTGCATTCGAGTGAATTTCATTCAAGTACTGGTGACCTTATTAATAGACCCAAACACTTCTGCTTTACCATTTTTACTAAACATGTCTTGTTAACAGATATGCTTTAAAAGTAAATCAGCAGAGAGAGCTCATCCTTTGAGCTATCACCATGAAGCAATTCCCACAAGAAGAAATGGCATGTGCAGAGAGCATTTGCAATAGCACATCTATACCCCAGAGCAACAACCTGCACAGGGCCATCCTGCCACCCAGACAGGTGAGGCAGGGGTGTGGATAAGGACCGTGCAAGCCTTCAGAATTGATTTAGTTACAGGCCTTGAAAAGTTTAAAGTGCCTTCCAAAACTTGGATGCCTAAAGACCTGCACGTGAGGCAGGCAGTCATCACGGCACTGTCTCCTTTCCTCAGGACTGATACCACTTCTCTTGCCATGCTGTCAATTTGCTCCTGTTTATTCTGCTTTCAGCAGGTACTCTGAATCATGGCTGCTGAAACATAATTTCCAGATGTTTTTCTGATTTACACGAGGCAGGTCTTCTGAGCATAACAGCAGAACAGTTTAGTAAGGCTGCAGATAACAGCTGTGGGATGGGAACTGTGGCTAGCTCTTGGTGGTGGGCACCTGCGCTGCACAGGTCTTCAGCAGGAAGAACAGAAAAGGACTCATGCATCTTTGACGATATGATTTATTGCAGATTTCACAGATAATAGCAATGATGTCATTTTGTGATCTTCAGGCCCAATCCCGTCCCCACTACAATTGCAAAATAAACTTCAACTGAGTTCAGAGAAGGCATAAACACCTCTCAAACTCCCCAACTGAAGTTACTCTGTGTATTTATTTTTGACAGCTATTTCATAGATGCTCTGTGCAGGTCTGGCTGACAAGACTTTTGCCACTGACTGCTGTGGAACTAGTTACTATTTATACATGATTTCAGTAAATACAAAACAAGGAGCTTTTTAATTAGAGACCTCAGATAATTTCCATAGTATCTTTCAGAGCAAAACGTTAAAAAAAACCCAACTCAACAACTCAACATAAGGAAATAGGTGCTTTAGGAAGGAGACTGACAGAAAAAAAAGGAATGCACACAGAACAAAATGAGACAGCTGAAAAGAGTTTCCATAAATTAATGTTCCAGTTTTCAATTTATAGCAATTTCTGTAGGATGTAAAAAACAAGAATGAAGCATTTGTAACAAGATGACTCAGTGGGCCACACATGGACACTTACTAAATGGTGACAGTGTAAGCTGATATTAGGAAGAGAGGTTGCTTATCAGTAAAAATGGGATAAACAGCTTAGCCAAAATACTATTTCCCGCAGTTTTGTTTCACAGGTAGTGAAAAATATTTTTGAAGCTCTATAAAAAGTTTATTTTATTTTACTCCTTCTTTCCTTCATTTGTTTTTTTTTAACCAAAGAGAGAAACAAATCTTTTTTTTTTTAAAGTGGAAATTCACATTTTTCTTTTGTTTACTAAGAACCAAAATGGCAAATTAAAAAAAAAAAAAAACAAACAAAAAAACAAACAAAAAAACCCCACCAAAAAACCAAGAGGAATTGTTCCCAGAATTAGGTGGAAGACCTGGCACTCATTCACAGTTTCAGCACAAGGAAGTGCCTTGTTGTATGCCCCATTTTGAGCACAAAGAAAGCCAATATGCGTATGTAATGCAAACAGATAATATTCACTGCTAAACTGATACAGATCAAGTTCACCACCACCTTGTAAGCAAGAAAATAATAGACCAGACTACAACTGGAGTTAAAGTTTAGGTGGAATAATTATAAAAATCACACTGTTCCTCCAAACTCTTAAGAACATAGACCTAACCAGGTCCCGAGCTACAGAGCTGGCCAGCCTGAAGGCAGGTATGCTGCAGAGCAGAGAGGAAGGAGAAATCTATGGCTCTGCTGCTTTTCCATGGAAATTCAGATTGCATTTTGCGCCAGAGCCCAGTACTGAGAAAGCATCCTTAAGCTCCGGTACATGAGATTTTCAGCTGGCACAACCAGCTTCTCACTGAAATATGTAGCACGATCCTGAATGGGGCTGTCCTGTTTTGGTTCACCTGTCTCCACAGGCAGTTGTAGGCAAGGGACCTCCCGTCGCCTCACTGCTTGGGCACAGCCCACCTGAACGCCTGGTCCTGTGCAACGGGGAGGTGATCTGCAGCGAGGAATTCAAAGGGCTGTGTTTGCAGACAATTTGCAAAGAGAATAATAGAGATTTCATAGTAAAAGGCTATAAAACCATGCTGCATGAGTTTTGGACATATTTAGCTATATATTTTCAGAGAATAACTACTGATAAGGAGGATTAATTTAGACACATATGATTTCACAAGTAAAGCACATGACAAATTCACAGGAACTGAGCACTGTATCATGTTCAGTGCAAGCAAACATGGCTTTTTCATTTAAAAATTCTGCAAAGCTGGAGAGTGCCCAATTACAAGCAACAAAGAATGTAAAAGCGGGAAAAGGACAAGACACAAAGAAAAACATAAATTTTAAAAGGTAAAACTTTTGATAACTTAAGGTAAAAATTTTACAACTTATGAAACAAGTTCAGGAGGAACCAAAGTCTTATGCTGCCATAAATCATAGTGATTTGATTAAGGAACACCCCAAGGAAATGTCAGCAGGGCAGCATACAGAGAGCAGAGCATTCTTTAGTAATGTAAATTGAGAATATTAAATGCAATAGTCGTGGCCTAATAAAAAGCTAAAGACAGACAAGAAATATCAAAACTAGAAGCTGCTCTGGCAAAACGAACTCAGCCACATCATTCTGCAAATACATGGTGTATGTTACTAACGAGGAACAAGATAGCATTGCTTACACATAACAAAAGAAGAGCTAGAAATAATACAGATGAGAAACAAGGCCAGGATAACTTAACTAGAAACTTTTAAATGTTGCAATTCAGAAGTTTCTAAAAAGCAAATCTTGCTAGTTAAATATTGTATCAACATTTATGTCTTTGTTATCTTAAGAAATAAAGCTGCAGAAAAAAATGGTGACAGGCAGCTATTTTTCTTTTCAGTGTTATCAAAAGAGAGTAATCTAGCTGCAGGAATAAAAGGGGCCAGGATAAAAATCTGGAAAAATTATACTTCCCTGAAATAAAGAGGGGGAAGTAACACTGCTCTTCTGACAGAGCAAAGGAAGAACAGCTTGTCCACCAAATTGCTTTTAGCGATACTGGAGAGGGAATGATCTGGGACTATCTATAACACAGACTCTTTTACCTCTCTGGTTGTGATTAGTGCCAAAAACAATACTAAAGAACCTGAAAAGGACTCTGTAAAGGTTAGACTCCTGAAAATAGATTGAAGAGCCTGAACAGGCAAAATAATTCCCCAAACCTATGGACTATATATGAAAAGAGAGTAAGGAATCAGCCTGAGCACACTTAGACAGATGGCTTATGAAGAGTTTATTTTGTCTGATAAGGTAACAAGCCCCAGTGCTAACAAAAAGGCAGAAAAGTCATGAAGAATAAGAGGCTTGTGGAAAGTACCTCCTGTATGGCTGCTGGCCCTTGTCCCATAGCAATCAACAAGGAGGAGGAGCAGGCTTTCAAAGCACGGTTAAAGAGGGAAGAGGCAGCAAAAAATTAAAAGCATTAATAGCGATGAGAGCAGTCGTATGAAGAGCCATAGATAAAAAAGGGGTTCCTGTTGTTTGGGTCAGGATTGAACTAACAAAGACATATGAGCAGAGGTACGTGGAAATGGGAGCCTGAGTGGGCAGCCCACCATGCAGGGACAGCACGCAGGCATACCGACGAGGGAACACATTTTGACTTCACACAAACTTGCCAGAAGTTCAGAAAGCCTATAGATATGGTGTATATAAGAGTATTTAACAATTTGCAGAGGAGAAGAAGAGCAGCATCTGATTATATACAAAGGAAGCTGCACCAAGCCCACTGGGATTTCCATCCAAAGTCCAATGTCTGGTAATACAGTGACACCTCCAGAAAAGGAACTTGTCTAAATCAACCCTAAAACAAATGACATTTTGAAGATGATACTCGTTCCGATTTCTTGAAGTACTTAAGCAGTTCTTCAGCAAATTATTAGAATAGCTATAAATGAGATCAGATACTATGGGGGTGTTTTACCACCCTGTGTACCCATCGCTGCATAGTCCATTTGACAGGTACTGTCAATGCCACTGTTTTGCTGTTTTTCATCCTAGCAGAGAAACTAGTATCACCATGCTGATAAGGGAGGCTTTTTAATTTTTTTGAGTTACTTTGTTTAATTTTATGTTTACTTTTATCTCAGAGGGTTTTTCTTCTGCCTGGTAAGCTGTCCATAATAAGAAAGTTTAGGAAAAAGGCAAAGTCAACAATCATTTACTAACTGAGCTTTCCCTTTTTCATTTCAAGGACAGGGAAAAGTGTGCTAAATTCAGATGTCACCATGTGGTCAGGGCTGACAAATGTTGACTATTTCTTAGAATAATACTCATGTTGTAGTTGTCCAATGTGGTCCTGTGGGGTTTTGTTTGCTGGTACGTTAGCAAAACAGAGATTCAAACATGAAGCCTTTCTTTCCTTGACGTGGGTGTTCAGGAAGTTACATGCCTACAAAATCCATAGGATATAATTGAAACAGTTTTGCAATCTAATGAGAAAGAACTCAAAATAGGGCCTTTGTGGTATTTGCACATTGAAAACGATTGTGAGTTTTGCCTGAAAAATAGCCAAGAATTGAACACCCAGAGCAATATTTTCCGCTACACAAAGTCTACACCAGCGTACCATCAGTCTCACTTAGGCCTCAAAAATAAAGCTTAAAAGGACACGAGTGATATATAGGCCTTCGGCTGAGCCTCAACCCAAGAGTAAATTTCCCCCAAAAGCAATTTGATGCTGTTTTCATCATCACCGGCGAAGATGCCGCTTACAAACACTATAAACTGCTTTCCTGCTCTGAGCCTGATGGCAAGCAGTCCCTCTCCTAACTTTAACCAAACAAAAGTAACAATAAAACATTGTTTGTACCCATCCAGGCAATTATCACTAGATGCTGGGAAGTAATAATAGCATGTCTGCATAGTACATGGTAGCTTTTCCAGAATTAAATTAAAGTAGGTCCAGAACAGGAACTAGTTCTAACCGCACAATAAAACGTAGCTAGAAATTGAAAAATGCAGTTCAGTTAGGGAATAGTCGTCTCGTCTTAACTCTTGCTGTTTCATCTCTCCTGCAGCTCTGTCCCTGAGCCCTGCAGAGCCTTTGGTGCTCCACAGGGAGTTAAACAGGGTCCTTGCTCAGAGGCCTCTGAAAGCTCCTTATCTACAGATCTGAGCACCTTCTTTTGTTACCCTGGTCTCTGTTTGTTTCTCTGTTAATCTCAGCCGACTCTTGTATTCTTTTAGCTTTTTGCCCTTTCACGTGAGGGATTAACACTGTCGCTTGCAGGCTTTGCTTGAGACCTGTGTGTACCTCGAAAAGGCTGCTGCTGCCCCCGTTACTACGGCCCCGAGCTCTTGCGAGGCCTCCTTAAATAATAAAACACCCCAAGCCCAAGAAATTGGGATCTGCACTGCCGTTTGAGTGGCACCGCAGAGGTGAACGATAGGGGCAGGTGACCGAGGACGGCAGGCGAATCTCTGCAGGATGGCGGGAACAGGAGCGACTCCACCGGCGCGTTCCCGAGGGAACGGGTGTGGGAAGCGCGCGCGCCGGTGCCGGCAGCAGGCGGGTGCTGGAGGCACGAGCAGGACCGGAGTCGTGCTGCGCATGACAGGAGGGAGCAGATGGCTTTGTAGGGGGCGGTGGGACTCGGCGCGGGCGAGGAGAGCTGACTGACAGGCTGTAGGCACATGCAGCGTGGAAGAGGGACGGTGTCAGTGCTGCGGTAACAGAGGCAGAACGCTGTAGGAGATGAAGGTGGCGGGGTATCAGCTCTGCCAGAACATTACAGGTTTCAGGCAACGGTACTACACAACCTGCTGTGCAACATGGGCTGGAACAAACAGTCAGCAGAGTACGACACAAATGGTGAGCTTCCAGGAAAAGATAAAAATCTGGTGACAAACTGAAAGGAGGTGAAAGGAAAGGAAGGGGGATGCAATTATAAGGCATTTACAAACCCCTGTACAATTTCAAATGCTGCGAGTACAATGGAAAAATCATTGCAAGGTCTGGATCCAGAACAGCAGTAACAAGAATGCGTTACTGTCGTTTCGCTATGATATCATATATGCCGTAGCTATATCGAGAGGAACGGCACGCCAAAAGAAGTGTTTGATGTAGAATTTGTAACTTCTGTTGCACACTTGCTTTCTGTTTAAAAGAAAAAAAAGGCTGCTGTCAAATAACCTTAGTCTTTCTCATAGAAGTTTATTGAATCTCCAGTTTTACCACAAGCCCTTCCCCTCCCTCTCAAAATACACTCCTTCAGTTAAGCAAAATACTAATTTCTATTGCAGGGCATGCAGTTACCTCAAATAAGCATGTTAGAAAAGCACAGATTATTTGGCAGGGGGCAGGGAGGGTTGCCAGCTTTTAAACCCATGCATTTTCATCTCTATCTGATTATTAGGAAATTAGAACCAAACCGATGAGCTGAAATTTAAACCTAAATGCTTTTGAGGCAGTTCCCTTGTCCATTTTTTCTTTACTACTTTTACAGCAGAATCTGAATCTATTTGTTATTTCAAGTGTTGGCCTATTTTCAGCAGTGATTAGGATGGTACCACAATGTGCAACTTGACATCTCCTCCTCTCTTCTCATTCAAAGTCTCCCAGGGCCCAGCCATTTCACACAGGCTTGCTTTAGGCATTTATTAAATATGCACCTTCCAGTAGGGTTTAAAAACACCAACTAATCTCATCAGAGGCCAGAGACCTCCAGATATGTAAATCTACATCTGTTCCTCTTCAAAGGAAAGATTCTCCTGGATTACTCCAGGAGAAATGCATCCCACCCGGATATAGCCACTGAACCAGAGAAAAAGAACTCCCATGGCAAACGTGCCACCTCAAACTCACCAAGATCCAACGACAATGAAATTACACTTAATGTAATTCACTGTTAGCTTTAAGAAGCAATTAAGTAAAAGGCAGTACAGCACTTGCCGTAGGCTGTTGGTTCCAACAGGGGCCGGTGGAAAGAGGCATATAATGTTAAAATTGGTAACGTTAGCATTAACATAAGGATGAACTGTAGGTGGCTGCTCGACTACAGTGCTGTAAAATAGCAGAGTCCATTAACAAGCAGCAATCCCCCTTTTCTTTTTTTTCTTTTTTAAGGTGTGCTGTAGATCTTTGCCAGTGAAAGCATGCAGCAATATAATTAACTGTCTATTAGCTTTTTTAAAAAAAAAAAAAAAAAAGGGATTCCCTCTCTCCCCCAGGAATGCCCCACCAGTATCTTCGCCTTCCCATACCGAGAGGTAAGATCAAACAATTTTACGAAAAGTATTTCAAAGCTCTTAGAGAGGGACTACACATTTTACTGTCGTAGAGCAGTCTTGCACCCAGCATATACACTTCCCAGAAGGAACAAGCCCTTATTTAGCTTTTTTACATCTCATTTTGTATAATATCATTTTAAAGGTGAGCACAAAGGATTTTTCTCAGCACCAAGTCATGTTCTGTACATGTATGATGAGTTTCACAGTAGAATTAGAGATGTTTCACACATATCTAAAATATAGCCTTAAAAGAAATGAATTTTTTAGATTTTGCAATAATTTCTGGCTAATCTATTTCTCATTCATTCATATCCCTGTTGTTTTACTGACTACAATACAGATTCAGAATTTGACTGTCACAAAAAGTAATTCGAGTTTTCTATCGTCTCCTATTTCCACATTTTTGTTTGGGGTATCTTTGGTAAACTGCAGACTTTTTGGCTGAATCAGACAAATATCAGTCTGTCTCCATCGGGAAAAAGATACGGGATTGTACATGTAAATATTATTTTTAAATAGTCCTGAAATACAGCAGATAATTTTGTGATTAAATAATTTACTCAAGTTTTAGCTACTTAAAATACATTTATATCTATTCCTCAGATTCTGAAAAATGTCTTTGTTAATGCCATGTTCTGCACACTATGAATTTCATATAACTAGAAGAGGGTGATGCAATGATTTTAATATGCTTAAGTTTTATAAAAGTACAACTTTATGATTAAAGGGTTTGAAGATTTTTATTTTATTTATTCATTGAAAAGGCAAAATGTAGCAACTACAAAGATGTAGGGGAGATATCCCCTGAGAAAGATAAAAAAGAGGTGAAAACTTGTTTTGAAAAGAGTGAGAGAAATTTTGAATGACTTAAAATAAAAGTTCATGTCTAATGAAGCCATCACGTAAAAAGTGAAACTTGTATGCTCAATTAGGGCTTATATTTTTCTCACAGATAAGATCTGAGTGAACTCTTTAAAAGTCAACATTATCTGTCATAACAGCAGTTCTACCTCTCACATTGCAAACAAACTACACAAAAAGGAGGGAAAGATGAAACAAGGGATATGGGCAGTGTGAATGGAGTCTAAATCTTTTAATTAACACCCTCTGAAAAGCACACTCTTTTTCCACCAAACTAATAAAAAGTGTGAGTGTGGGGTCTTTGTTGTTGTTCAAGCCTTGCTTGCGCTCTAAGGAACTGAGAAAAGGCTAATCAGGGTTATTTAAAGCCACTTTCTACTTGCCAGGCTCCAGTATCTCATTAATTCACTCTTAGTTGGCATCATTGTCTGATAGTGTTTGAAAATCACCAAAGAAACAAGGATTTCCCCTAATCCCGTCCATCAGAGGTAACTCTCTGGAAGACGATACCACGCCACTGCATGTAGGACATGGAATAGAAGTGTGCGCACAGGGAAATATCCTGTTTCCACTGCAAACTACCATTCTCTGTGGCTCAACACACACCTCACACATCTAGTAAGATCATGCCTGTTTAGGCCTGAACTTTACAGAAAAAGAACAGACCTTATAATGATAGTTTAAAGGAATTATCATGAGTAACTAATCTCTGCTTGAAGCTATTGCCTGGCTTCTTTAATCATATTGGTGAGAGCCTGACACACGCAAAAATTAATAGTTGTCCATGTGTATATTTTACTTGAGAAAAGAGATTTTGATCATGGTCAAAAAGACCAAAAAATTGCTTAGAAAAGCAATTGCTTCAATGATTTTCTTGTCATAAATTACAGTATTCAATTAAAGATGAGGACTGCCCTTCTCAGGTATTTTTAATGGAACAACACTAACTCTGGTGACTGGAGAAAAACCTTGATTATACCAGCACGCATGTCTTCAGCTCAGCAGCCATCTTTGTCATGCCCAGGAACAGCTGAACTGCACTTCAGTTCCCTTTCCAAGAAGTTCCTCCTCTGTACAAGCCAGCCTTATTGCCCACCCATACTAAAAACAACACTTATATCCAAATGATGTTTTAAAGCAACAGTATATAACTGAGTGCTGTCTCCCCAGTGGTTTCTATCACTCGCCTTTCTATAACCAGGCCTAGCCACTATTGGGGACTAGCTGGCCTTCAGACCTAACTCTTTACACAGCTATTCTAGTAGCCCCTACTTCCTTTTAATTCCTATATAGGGAACAAAATAAGCTTTCCTTACAAGCTGAGTGCAGTGACACAGCCAAGCGGAACCACAGCTATCAGTCTAGTATCATAAAAGTTTTCAAAATGCAATGCTTTTAGCAAATGTTTTTGTCTCATGATACTTTATCTAGTTTGCAATCTGTATCTTTGCCATCTAATTTCTAATTTTTTTTATTAGGTACAAAGCAAAGTTCAAAAGGATGATGTAAAAATTCCATTATGGAGCTGTATCCCAGAATATCCGATTGCCATGGCCATACCTATCTTTTTGTGAATATTTACTATGGATGCTAAGCAGGAAAGACTCAGAGGTTTCATCATATAAAGCACCTTCAAACTCTTCTAAGGAAATGCATGTTTTCAGTCCACAAATTACCTTTACAGTTTTCCAAAACCAAGATCTCCCTCCATTGTTGTATTTCAGGGTGAGCCAAAAATTCAGGAAGAGTAACTATTCTACCTGTACTGTAAACACAGGTGAACCACAGTAGCAGTAATATGAATTACCATAATACTCCCAACATCCCATTCAGATGCTGTTAGCAGTGGATTTATTGCTAGCCTCAGAGCTCTCAATGCCATTAATGGTATGTTTGTTCATTGTTTATGGTTCATGGAAAACACCTGTGAAACAGGTTAGTGTTCCTCCTGCAGTTCTTGATTCCCATCTCAGAGTAAGAGCACTTGCCACTGACTAAAATTTCTCCCGTTTCTAAGTAAATTTTTTTCTGCACTGCTCTCAATAAAAGACTTCTAGAGTTAATAGTAGACAAAATAAACAATTACTTCAGCAGCAACTGATTGCAAACAAGTAGGACAGTGACAGGGGTTAGTGCTGCTACCACAGTGCTCTGATACTTTTTGACAGTCTTCGATATGTCCTCTATTATCACAGACCACTGTCCCAAACTCAAAATTCTTCATTCAATTTTTCACATTTCTAAGTGCAGTTTCAATTTTAATCCATATCTTTAGAAAGAGCTTACTTTGTCTCATGCATTTTATATGCCCTTTACTATTATGGGGAAGGAAAATGTAAGTATTGATTCTGGACTAGGTAAGTTTACTGAATCACAAAGACATATGCTGAAACTGCAGCATAAAATGTATTCCATAAAACAAAGAAAAATAAGTGGAAAATGATTGCAGCACAAATTGTTTATGAATCCCTCTAGACACAGTGTTGTATAAACCACAAGGGACAAAAGTCCTTATACCAAGCAATATACAATCTAAATACAATTTTTCCTGCACCTGATAAAATCAACACACAAATAGGAAGAATATGCCACAAAATTTGTAATTAAGTTAATAGGCAAACCATGCGTACCCTCAGTGTATGGGCCTGAAAATTCTACCAAAAAAAGGTAGTGGCTTTAAACTTTAAATATTAGGAATATTTTGATAAATCTTGTTAAGGTTTGTGGCTTCATTAAAAGAACAGTTAGTATTTACATCATACCCAAGGAATGCAGACTTTAGAATAAGGTCTCACACTTACTTTGAAATCTGTACCACTTCCAAATCTCCAAGTTAGCTAACTCTAAAGATATTTCAAAAGTTAAAAAGATTAGCTTTTTGTGTATTTGTGACATAATAAAAATAGATACATCAATTCCCCATATAAAATGAGAATCCAGTCAGTAGACTAATGTAGATAAATGGAGGCTTTCAATTCTGGTGGACACTTCACCTTATTTTATATTACAATGCTACTTTATTGCCACTGCTGTGGTTGTGAAATGTCACCGATTCTTTGGCTAATTAAAAGATGGGCAGCAGATTGCCATTAATGAGATTTGGCTTCCACAAAATAAGGCTCTCTTGGTGTGTGGCTGCGTAAGTCAGCTAAGAGAGTCAGACCTCCCCTTAGATGAAGGGAATCTGTACAGATCACATCGAAGTAAATCTAAAAGTAATCCGCTGTATAAAGGAATGAGCTTTTTGCAATTGTATTTCTGAGTGTATGCAGGGGTCCCCTTTAGGGTTTTGCAGCCACAAAGATATCACTCACTTGAGCTGGGACCTTGGAAGAAATACATAGCCAGCAGAAAACAAAGATTTAGCTTTCAGGTCTGCTCCCAAGTATATGACTACGTAAAAAAGCCCAAGCCTAACTAAAGCTATTCTTCTCCATGCTTGAGTTGTACAACAATGGTGGGGAAAAAAAAAAGATACTAACATTAAAAATTGCCACTAAAGAACTTCTCTTAAGACTTTTATCCCCAGTAAGACCTTTATTCTTCTGACCTTTTTCAAGATCAAAAAAGATCAAGAGGGTGAAAGAGCTTGATCTCTTGTGTGGTAATGACCTTATTTTACCAAGCTACTGAACCCATTAAAAAAAAAAATATTCAGCTCTTTTAACGACTCATATCTAGAAAGACAAAAATGTACAGGTTCAGACCGAAGTCTGCTGACTTCAGTGAAACTACACCTAGTCCACTGCAGCTTGAAAAAAGGGGCTGTAACATCTTTTCCTTCTGGAAACACACTAACAGTGAAGCCTTCTGGAGGGGAAGGCCCAACACTCTGCACCCAAAGAGCAGCCAGGATGACCCAACTCACTGGTGACCCCTTCTGCGTGCCAGGACGGGAATTTAACTTTGTGTGTTCTTCACCCTCTGGCTGTTACCCAAAAGCTGCATTTGCAGAGGAGTCTACCCAAGAAAGGGCTCCCAGAGGTGCTCCATAAGATGTGAAGGTTTCCATACCAAAGCTGAAAAAACTCCCATCAAAATCGCACAGAGGTCTGTTGGCGGGCATATGCCTGTACAAGTCACTTCTTGAATATAAAGGCGATACTAATCTCTGGAAGAGATTTATCCTAGTCAAATTACAGCTGGGATGAATTCAGCTCAAGATCCTTGGAGTTACTTTCTGTTCTCAAAGCTTTAAGTAACTTTCAGCAAGATAAACTACACATAGGATATCAATCCACATGCATCAGAATGTAGGCCAGCAACTGTCTCCACAGGGTTAGAAAAATTTTCTGCATCATCTTGTAATTACTTCTTTTTCCCTTAAGTGGGATAAACACTTGCTGGATCATCAGATAGCAGCCACTGTTTGAAACAGGACATCTGCCTACACAGGCCACTGGGCTGACCTCAGGTAACAGTTCTTATTTTCCTAATCTCAGCAATAAAAATTTTTTTATATATGTAATTCCTTATACATATTTGTCATATTTATTGATATATGATATAAAATATGCGTGATATACACATATAAAATTCAAATACAGACCTTAGACTTGATAAATACAGACTGCCATCCCAAACCTTCCCAACACCTTTTCAACCTGCCTTTGTGCAGTTGCATTTGACAACAGTCTGAGCTGCAATTTGAGGGAGTTGAAAGTTCAAAATCACGTCATAGCTTCATTCCCCCCTTTCTTTCTTCCACTTGTTTGAATTGTTTCTGCTTTTGGTTTTCTTAGGAAGTGTGCATTTTTAGCAGTTAGCTCAAGGGACTGAGTCAAGTTCTGTTCCCAAATCTGTATATAAGATACTAAAAAGAACTTTGTCTTGCTTTCCTCATACATGAAATAAAGTAAGAACTTAAGTCACTGGGTTGAAGAACAATGGATCTTTTGAAGTACTTCTATGTTCATCAGTTCCATTTCTGCCATATTTTAACAGTTCAAAAATAAACAGTAAACTATAGAAAAAAAATATATTCAGAGAAGTATTTTAATGAAAGGCACTTTGGTGTCCTCACCCAGGATACTGAAATTCCTAGGAGACTGCTGATTTGATATACAGCATACATATATGACAGACGGAAGGATCAATAAACACATACTTTTTTCCTACCATATAAACCTTTTGTTTCCTCTCCCCCAGTGCACTTGCAGAACCTCCCTCCATTAGAATAGCTTATCTCCAAGTGACACCAACGTAAGAAGTGAAGCTTTTTCTTGCCTGCATTTATGACTTGTCCGTCATTGGTTAATATTTCCAAGTTTTAATTTAAAAGTGCAAAAGGAAATACTGGCCATAAAGGATCTGGTTTTAATTTAAGAAATCTTCCAATTAATAGGAAAGCTTAATTAAAACATCTGTTAAAAGTCCATAATGTTAACTTAATGGTGAGAATCTACAGAAGTACTCGATCAGATTTTTTTTTCATGTGTAAAATTAACATTAGTGACTTTTAACAAATGTCTTAAGCAATCATTGTTATCCAGGGAATGGTTGCAAAAATTAAAGCCAGGCAGAAATTATGGCAATTTTAGAAGTGGTGGACAACTCAGCCTTGTTGGATACACACCGAATATTATCCAAAATAAATTCATGTATTTGCACAAGTCTTTGATATATATAAAAAAATTCCTTTATTTCCCCACAAATGTCTAACCTTTGGCCACTCTTTAGGGAAACTGCATTTTCTACAGTGTACTCTTGGAGAACAAAGTACAACAGCAACTGGCAAAGTTTTTGAAAATACTACTGGGGGGAGGCTCAAGGAGCCAAAAATCATTATTTTTGTATGGAGTGTTTCATACCAAACACAAACACTGGGGGGTCTTGACTGAACTCCTTTGCCCTCCTGCCGTTTATGCCTATGATATTGGGCAATTACAGAGCTTTGGCTGAAACAGTATGCTGGATAGGAAATTTCTCACTTATTGGGGGGTTTGGACGGCACTTGCCAACAAAAATGAGACCCTATAGTAATCCTAATGAATTTAAGGGGCAAATCATCTTGCTTCTCTCCTAAGACCTAGCCGCCTTCTGTTTTTTCCTTCCTTTAAATAGGATACACTTTGCTCTATGCAGTTTGAAATTTAAAGGAAACCCAAGTACCAGATTAATGTAAAACTACACCACAAATAAGAGTTCTATGGCTGAATAAGTCTGCGGGAGTTGCAATTAATGAGACTTGGCAGTGGCTTTTGCCAGCATGCTTATGCTACTGCTGAAACGCGCGCACACACACAGGCACAACACAGAGCCTTACACATTGCAAGAGAACTATAAAGGACAGGTTCCATTAATCAAACTACTTTTCTTTTACCCAATACTTATTCCAAAGACATTTGCATATTAGAAGGATTCCCGATGATGAAAGTGCTTCGTGTAATCTTCTTTAAGACATCGTTTAGGAAAAGTTTGGGGTTAACCGTTTCTTCTCTTTTGTTTTCACTTTTAGAGGGCAGCTCCTTGTGAAATTTCATGAGTTCTCAAAAGATTTCTGTATCATTTCCACTTTACACTATAGTCTTTGTTCTAATACACACATGTAGCTTTAGATGTATCATACACAATATATACATAGCTGTATAACTCTGTATACTTAGCTCTTTCCCATTACCATTAAGACAACAACAGATTTTTAAGCCACCTTGCCTTTAGCACAGAAGTTTATCTATTTTAGCTCCCAAACCAGAAGACTTGTTAAGAACTATTGAAACCCTCATGCTGCAGTTCCTCCACTCCACCTCTTTATTAGGACATGCTTTGTGTGTCAGCAAAGAAAGCACTGGGCACTCCACAGGTGGTTTCTGTCATAGAGCTAAATCAAATCCCACTCTTCTCAAGACCAATGCTATCGATTTCACCAGGAGTAGTGAACCCCAGTATTTGCATTGCCCTCTCTGACTGACCTCAGATGCCACCAAAAGTTACTCAAGGTCTGTGATAGATCCTCATTAAATATCATTTACTTGGTCTAGCAGGATGGTAAAGGATCTTGAGTCATAACTGGCAGTGTGGAAGACTTTCATATAATACTTTCTGCTAAGAAAAGTCACCTAAGGCAAAGAAGGTTTGTGCCCTCTACTAACTGCAGGGCACACTGCAGGGTTATGCCCAGAAAGCTGGGGAGAATTACAAACTTGTTATTTGGCAGTTGTTGGCCCCTATTTCCCTCTGCTGTTCTGCAACTACCAGAGGCAGCAAACTTTCCCCATCGGGGCAGATAGTGCCTAAACGGCCTGTGAGAGGTGGCATGGTCACCAAGGCCTTGGAGGCTGCCATCACCTTTGCCCCCTATGGAGCTGATTAATTAGCACAATGGCAGTGCCAGGCACTTTTTTCTGCCAAGCCACAGTTAGGCAACACACTAACAAATGTCCCGGAACCAAACGTGTACTTTTCAAAAACACAAATTAAAAATGCAGATTAGCTTAGCATATCAGCAGTGGTATAATTGCTGTTTTAGGAGAAGGGCCAGAAAGACCACAGATAACTTACCTGTTTTCTCATTGTTCTCTTTTAATAAGAGTGAACTTTGCAATTAAACTACTCCCTAAAAACATACATTGAAATTAATCTCACTTTGTTAGTAGGTCTGAGCCCTGGCTTTGTGGCCTATGGAAGGAAAAATCATTAGTCTGCAAGCATGGTGTTTTAACACCTACAGATGCATACTTCAAAGGCAGCCATTGCTATAATTTTCAAGTACCTCTTCAGAAAAAAATACAGGGTCCTTTGCAGCTGTAATATTTATTGATCATTTTTCTCCAAGTGTGAGAAACAATACTTTTCCTTCCTACTTCCCTTTTTCTTAGTTATGCATTGGTAAGGCAAATGAAGAGCAGTATCAGCTTATAAAATAGCAATATTCCTCTAAACAGGTAAGTAATTCTGCCCATATAATGGCATAAGTCTTGTATGAAGTACTTCAGCAGTGCTAAGCTATCAACCTCCACAGGCTGTTGGTTTAAAATATCATACTAGAAAAGCAAATGATCTCTTCTATGACTTGAAGCCAGACTAGCATTACTCCAGCGTTACAAAGTTAATACAAAGATAAACTGGAGATAACTAACTTTTTTGTGGCAGGTTTGATTGATTGAAGTATGCCTCTTTTCTTGTTTTGCTGATTAAATGTGCTGTAGATGTTCAAAACTATTTTAGAAATGGTTCAAAAACCCTTTAATCCCTTTCCCACCTCAAATACTTAAACTTACTATAATGAAATCTTTATGGAGTAACCAGTAACTACAACAAGCAGAAATGCCATAGAACACACATCCATTGTGTACTCAGCACTGGAGTAAGCAGAGGCCAATATGGTCTATGTGTTGTCCACCAGACACAGTCCTCTTGAATTTGGTGCTGAAACAGTTATAATGAGAAAAAGGACAGCCATGTATTGCTTCACCCTTTTTGCTATCCAAAATAAAGTTTTCGGGTTTATAAATGCAACAAAATACATCAAACTATTGCATTCTCCCATGTTTTATGTAGCACCATGTGATTTTATGCAGAGTATTCAAGTAGGCAATTTGCAAGTAGAGCAAATATTTGCAGTACTCAAGTCACCATCTACAAACAGTTTGTAAATATTTTACCTTTTAAAAACCATGGATTTTGTTGACACTTTTCCATTGCTCTGGCAAATTATTATTTTTTTTTAATCAATGGGGAGATGCAGAGTAAGATCCCAACACAGTTGCATGCCAGTCTGAAGGGCAATGAAACGTCTACAGCTAATGAATATCAACACCACCAGCATTACTGCACCTAGCATCCTGGTCTTTGGGAGATAGGACACTGCATGGAGGTTTCAGTATGTTTACCTTCTCTTCTTTGCTTTTGCATAATATTTTATCTAGAAAGTAGGCAAGAAGGCAAAGAAAAGCAGCCACATAGGCACGTGACACTCCTCAAGTCAAGTATGGGGGAACTTATGGGGTTTTATCTACTCAACACCACCAGATCACAGACAACAGATGGAAGTGAGGACAGAACCTGATCTGGAGTTCCAGTTCTGTGTTGAGGTGAAGAGAAACTCGGGTAAAAACAGCAATTATTTTTAAAATTATTTTACTCGGCAACAAATTTTGCTATGCTAGAACTATACTGAAACTGAACTCAAAAGGATGAAAAACAGAGATCTTAGTCCATGAAACCAAGTTAGGACATCTTGGATGTTTCACCCAACAACAAACTATAATCTGACCCTTCTAGCTGTGAGGAATCTGTTCTAATCAATGGCTGATAAGGAAGTGTTGGGAATAAATTTTCTGTTGCTGTATTACTTGAACTTGTGACATCTAATTAAACCTTCTTAATGTTGCCAGTGCAAAAGATGTGTCTTGTATATATCATGACCTGCTGAAATTTTAGAACACCCTAAAATGTCCAGAATATTAATAGTGTTGCTTTTAAGGACTAAATTACTTAGTCTTCATGCATTTCCCCTTTGTCCCAGCAACAGGGTCCCCTCTGTTTGCGAAGGTAGAGTGCCTTACTACTAGCACTTGAGAGGAAAGAAAAAGATCAAGTAGCTCATGCTGGGGGCCTCCCCCTTCCTTGCACTCACAGAACTCCTGCTTAAACACACGCAGCTCCTAGGGGACAAAAAACACACGCTAAACACTTTATAAAGCAGTGAGCAATGCAATGGTTTAGAATGGACCCCAAATAATGCCTAGTATAACTTCACTGATTTCAGTGGAATTAAACCTAGGTGGCTTCTGGCATGACCAGTCCAGCAGCGCAGAGGGGGCTTTTATTCCGAGGTCCTGATTTTTCTGCCTCCTGCACACAACAGGGCAATTCATGGAGCACAAGGAACAGCAGCTGCAGCGAGAGGGGGCTCTCTGCAAGAACAGGACCAGGATGAGGGATCAAACAGGAGCTAAAGAATGCCTTGTTTTTACTGGCGCATTAAAAAAAAATAAATAAATTGGGCAGCATATAGCTTACCACCATGTAGCACTGCTGCCTACCTTAAAGTCTTGGTGGTGTGCTTTAAGAGTATTCATGTTATCACCTGATCTTCCCTACTTACCATAATAATTAATGTACAAGCAGCGCTCAGAGGGACCAGCTCCAAGGCCACAGAGGGGAAGAAGAAAGAGCACATTTCAAGAGGATCCCTTTTTTCAAATAAATAAAGAGGTACTTGGAAACCATATCAAATATCTAAAGCTGAATTTAATAACCACTTTTTACAGAGCTTTTTTGTTTTCCGTTGAATTATGCAATATTATCTGAAAAAGTAGCATCTATAATTAACTGACAACAGGATTGGAATTAAGTAGGAGGGAATGGTGATAAAAAGCATGTTCTTTATCCCCCAAATTTAGTGAATTTGTACTTAAATTGAGGCTTGAGGGTGGGGGGGGAATACAGCAGCAAAAAATTCCCAATCCAGCTTCTAAATGTGTACAACGCTTGTATGTTTTTCTTTCCTGCTAAACTAAAGTACCATGCACATGGGAGATTTCACTCTTACCCACAAAAGCCAGCTTTTATGGAGCAGAAATAGCAGAATAATGTAGTATAATAGTGCCAAATGTTTCTTGCTTTGCCCCGTTGTCTGCAGTGGCATTGTCCTAAACTGATTTCCATTACTGTGACCTTGGGTAGGCAGCACACAGCCCTACAGGGACCCAGCTTGGCTCTGCCCTTCTTCCTCCTCACAGAAACTTCTCCCAAGTGTCAGCCTGACCTTTTTACCCAGCAAGCCCCAGTGGGTATGGCAGCCCCAGCTCTTAGAGACCACTGGTGCAACCGTCACCTGCCTTTTCACTGACACGGGCAACTGCAATAGGCAGTAACAGGCAAGCGACTCATCTTCCAAGCATTGGAGAGGAATTCCTTGCGGGAGGACATCATCCTTGAAAAATGCCCCACAGAAGAATGTCTCTTTCATAATGAATAATCTGGCCCTGCTGAGCCCTTTCCTTCCTGAAGTTCTGCTTTTATAAGAAAGCATCCCCTTTGAAGATCAGAGAATCAGAATAAATTACATTGTTTAAGGGAATCAATGCTTACTGAATGATGCACAATTCTTTAATATAAACTAGATTCAAGAGAATATGGACAGAGATATATATTCTAATCCAGAGAAAACCATATGAAGTGGTTAACACTTTACTAAACATTTTTGTGAAGTTGTAGCAAAGGTTTCAGTCCTCCTGCTCCTACAGCTTTGTCAGTCTCTTCTTTCTCACTTCTTACCTCTACAGAAAGGGCCAGCATACAGCTGCCCCTTCAAATTACTTGATGCTACTCTACGAGCGTAAAGGCTACAGATCACTTACACAAACTTTTCTAGTGATTAGCAGTACAGGTTGCCATAAAAAGCAGACAGCTTCTGGTACAGTGAGCTAATTATATGGTTACTACAAAATAATGGAAACAGAAAGTAATTACGCTGTTGTAGGCATTACTGCTAACATGCTATCTCTTATCTTGATAACATTGCAGACAATTAGCTCATGTCACCACACTGGTATTTTACTCTGCGCACAGTTTTGCACCTCAGAAAAGGTAGAAAAGTTCCATGATTAATAACTACTCCAGAAAGTTTATAAAAGACCCAACTGCTCAAGAGACAAAGGACCACAGAAGCTTCAGCTGGCCAAGAGATCAAGTACCAGCAACAAATGCACTCTGTGATGGAAAACCTGATTAAAATTTCTCAAAGAAATCATTATGGGTGAGAAACTAATTGAAAGACCTCCCTCCTGCCAGAGCTTTGCTAGAAAGAGAAGACTTCAAAGGCATAGAGGGAGAGCTAATGTTTTCACACTTAAAACTGAAAAAAGGCAATCCTCATGTTTGTGTTTGTTCAGTACACACTTCTCAAATGTTGCCCCCTCACGCTCTAAATCTGCTGGGTGGAAGATCTAAACCTTGAATATACAATGCACTTTAGCTAGGGTGTATGGTGCTATTCTTCCATGCTGTGTGCCTGTCTATTCATGCGCCTTTATTCTTTATTCTTCAGACTGATATATAGTAAACAATATGGTTAGCCACTTAAAATTCTCTAGGTTATTAAAATGTGAGTAGCATTTTTTTTCCTCTCCTGGATTTCATCTGGAACCACTACCTAATTAATATCCAGAACACAGCAGGAATCTGAATAATAATAAAAAAAACTTTTGTTGTTCCTTGAATAAATCTGTGTAATTTAAACCATAATCATGGGGATTTCATCAAAAGTAACTCAGTTCTTCCAAATCCCACATCATCGTTACAAACAACTTTGTAGTGCAATTTCCAAGGCAAGATATGTCTTCACTTTCATATTTTAAAGGAAACATTTCTAATGACAGCAAGGATGTATTTTATATGTAAAAAGCTAGGATCTGGATGGTTACAACACAATGTACTTCCCCGTATCTTCTACCAATGCACACACTGTACTGTAAAGGATCAGTTCATACAAATCCTTCCTTCTCTCAAAGACACATTGTCTTATCAGTTGAGAGCTAAGGTGCAGTTGGAGTATAATGCAAGTCCATTTCTCACAAGCTTAGAGCTTAAGCACTTTGTTATTGGTTATTAGGACTGGACTCCTAGAGATAAACCTACAACTACTGTACACCAGCGAAGGGCAAATAAGCAAAATCCCTGACAGAAGTCTGTTGTAAAATGATGAATAAGCCTCCTAAATTGCCATAAGGCGCTAGTCACAATGGAATTGTATTTGTCAGACATGCATTGTAACCCTAAGGTTATCATAGTGGGCCAGCAGATACAGGAGGAGTGCTTAACACTATCACCCCCTAATCATATCTCCTACAGGCTAAAAACTCTGCAGGGAGCATTACCACTTAAAGAGGTGGTAGTGTTTCTATGGGCTGAATGTAGACAGCATTTGGTAGAAAGAAAAAACCTATAGAAAAGACTGACAGATATATTCACACAGGCTGCTCACAAGCATACCCTGAATTGAGATATAAAAAAATCCTTGCAAATCATATCCCCAAGGCTGGGGTTCTAAATAATAAAATACTGTAGATTACTACTTTATTAGTTTTTAAAAAGCTTATGAAAAATTATCTTTTGCCTGTGGGAAGACATTTTATCTGAAATTATAGCAACTCCAACAGTTTTAAGATATCAAATTTAGAAACTAAGCAGCTGTAGGAAATAGATGATATTATACCCTCCCCTCTTGCAAATTAAATTCTCAAGTTCTAGTTCCCCTATAAGTTATTTCATTGTATTTATCTTAAGCTTGACTAACACTGATGTACATTGGAAGCCATGACGAGCTAATATTATAAATGTTATATATTATTAGATGTGGCCAAAACCACGACAAAACTCTATTTCCCCACTGAAAAATGCTAACTCTTGAGGAAATGTTTGCCCTCATAACCTTCTGACTGGAAATGATGCCCAATTCTCAGACACAAACAAGCGAGTGAAAGCGGTTCCAAAATAGTCCTTAGCCTAGCGATTAGGACACTCCTGCAAGAAATGTGGACATCTTCACATGATTCAGAGGAAGGAACTGAACCTGGGTTTCCCTGTAGCCCAGATGACTGTTCTGGTCACCGGGCTATATTGTCATTCTCGCTCACTCGCTCTATTCCCCGCCCCCCCATGGCCAGTTGAACATTCAATTATTTATACCGAGTGGAACAACTCCAACAGGAGAGATTGAGACGCACTGCATGCACCTGCTCTTTCATTCATATTTTGCATCATAATAAAAATTTCTAAAGCTTGTCTCTTTTAGGACAAAGGATCATTTTCTGGCCCGTCATATACATTATGTGACAAAAGAGACCATCACAGCATTTATAATAGAGCATTTCAGCTTTTTCATCATTGTTTGTAACTGTATGCACTTACAAATACATGTAAAATATGGTAAATCTTAGGAAAGAAGAAAAATCAAAATTAAGCACCTCTGATCATTCTAATGCATGTAAAAAAAAAAAAAAGTCCTTGTTTCCCATGACTGAGCACTAGGTAGTTCTCATTCTCATTTCAAGAATCAGCCCAAGAGTAGTATTCTACCTTTTAAATATTAGGCATAGTTTTAAATATAGCAGAAATAGTAAAATACAAATACGTTCAATGAAATATACTTTAAAAACTACAAATAGAAGGGGAAGGACTGCTGCATTAGTGCAGTTTTAAAGCACAGTTATACATTATAATAAACAGCAAAAAGGTAGAGCTATGCATTGCAATTCTTCTGCAGTCTGTGAGGATCTAGAAAGCCTTTTGGATTCATTCATGCTAAGGCAAAACAGAAGTTTAAATATAAACAGCTCTGCAGTGATACAGCAACACAGCATAAATGTTGGTTTTGCTGACTATATGAAGACATAATTAAAAGCCCAATTTCTGGGTGTTCTTGAAATGCTATCTTTAGTCTACCTTATGGTCATTCATATGGATCTCCAGTGCTTTATACCATTATATATGCCCTTTGGATTTCTTGCCTATCACATAAAAACAAAATCAACCTCCTTCATCCAAAATATGGAACAAGTAACCAATTACCTCAAACTTTGTTCAAAGAGGAGAAACTGGGTTTCAACATTTGTGAGATTAAAATAACACAGAAAAATTGTGGTCTTACTAACGCTGTATTGAACAGACCTGGATGCAGGTATAAATAAGGTTCCTGGACTCGGCAAGGAGAATATTCTCCTATTATACCTTGAAGGGTGAGAAAGGCAGAGCTCTGTTTTTCCTGATATGTCTCTCTTCTCTTATCCCATGTCCCTCTGGCTCCACTGCGATTTAGTATGATGAAGATTTACACCTCTGGAGTCTGTAGCAATGCTTTTCAGGAAAGTGAGCTCACCTTTTGGCTTTTCAAGCCAAAAACTCAATTTCATTGATTGCTTGATTTATGGTGCAAAACCACTTATTGCAATTTACACAGTCACTGCTCTCACTCTTCCTTGGTTTAGGAAAACCATTGTTTAAGTAACGGTGATGGTGGTTCTTTGCTATGGAAAGTAGTATATTGCTGTTCCCCATTTCAAAGCAAACACTAAGGCTATCAAGAAGAGTAAAAGGATAAGACAAAGAATTCAAAACTGTATATCAAGAAAAATTCCTACCAATGCACACTTGTGAGTGTCCAACCAAAGTTTTTCTACATTTAATTTCTAGGCTTACATGAACTGAGACAAAGCACTTTCTCTCTAACATGTTGCAATCCCGCATGTATGCAGACAGCTAATTAATGTGATGTGCAACGTGAACCCCACCAAAGCAGTACTTCTATATTACTGTATGAAATACTCTTTTTCCCTTTAGTGAAAGAACCAATAAAATGTCTCACACAAGCTGAACCTCCCCTTTTTATTTTTTAAGCCGCATTTGACAAGCAGCCAGTTTAAGCAGCTAAAGTTCTTGCTCAGCTGGCACACAAGTAGATAAAAGCTCCCTCTTTGGAAAAGCTGGGAAAGATTTTACAAGGTGCTGCAAGCTGTTGGCAGTGCAGTTCCGTTCTAGAGGGACTAAGGACAGGATTGCAAAAGGTGGGGTATAGATTGGTGAGGAAAGGATTTGGAAAGAACCAAACTTTCCCATGTGATAAAAAAATACAAGAATCCGTGATACATCTGTTTACAGCTGAGGAATACGCATGCTGAGGTGTACGACTTACACCAGAGTAACTTGTTCTGCATTGCAGATAATTGAATAGCAACCATTAAAGTAACCTTTGAGGCTCTAAGCTCTGGGACCAGTAATGGTAGATCGTATTTTCTTTTCTGTTCAACCCTGAATTTACAAAAATCTTCCTCCCAAGTTCTCCAGTCCTTCCAACAGCATTTAGCCCCAACGCACACAGTTACAAGTTACGCAGCCTCTCTGAATACCCACAACAGGTCGAATTCTGCAAGAAAACAGGTCGAAGAACTACCACTGACATTACTGACAGCTGCCTGTAATATGTTATAATGGATGACGATAATGCCATTTTATGCAGGGCATCAGCTTTCTCACACCTACAGAGCACTGCTGAGGAGTTGTTTGTTGGAGCCTTCCTCACCATGGGACACACATCCTTCGCCTTCAGTGTCGATGCAACCTTCACACCCCAGTGCAAAGATGCAAGGCTGACAAACACGCAGTCCAGCAACTAACCCCTAACTCTAACACTGGCAATAGCAACACTAAAGCATTTCAAACACAAATGGAGAATAATTTTTTATAGGTAAGAAGCAGTAGATGGCACTCTCCGCTCTGCCTTAGCACTGAGCAGGATCTCAGCAGGGGGCACTCTGTATTTAGAGGTAACTTTTGGTGCAGATCTAAACCCAAACGCCAGCCACTTACAGCCGTAAAGGGTCTTGCAATGTTTTTCCACAAAGGAAAATACTAATCGCAACATTGTAATCATGTACAGCATCACAGCCATAATTTCCAATGATTGTTCATGTACTAGGTTCAAATCATTCTGCACAGTTATTGGAGAATAACAGCTCCATCCCCCAGGGGAGGCTATACTTGAGGGATGGGTGACCTCTGCAAGACGACCAGCTCTGCTGGTCTGTGTACAGCAAGCCGTGGGTGGCCTCCTATGGAGAAGGAGCATTTTTCCATATCGGAACTGGATGGTAACTGGAAGAAGATCAAAAGTAGAAGTGCAAGAAAAAACAATAGGAAATTGGTTGGCTAGGAAGGCTTGAACAAGCACTACCTCAACAAAATTAAACAGAGAGACAGACTGACCAATTTGTGGTATCTCTGTTTATTTTGTCTTGTTACATGAAAGCAGACTATGGAAAAGTGATGCATGCTTACTCAACAGATCTACTTCCTAGGGCTGATTCTGCATGTTTAGTCCCTACTGAAGCTGAAGGTAGTTCTTCATATTTTTATTCAGGGATCACATTCAATCATTTCTGCTATAGAAAAATTATTTTCATTATAAGGTACTATACCACACTAAAAGAATTTTATGTACCTTTGTGAATTGTGTATGTATATACGCACAAAACCTTCTCATCAAACAACAGCCTTGATTCACATGGAAAAAACAATGCCACCTGACTTGCACAGAAGTAGTCCAAAAGTACAGTTCCTCAGCCTATTCTCCCACATTTTGCTTGATCTCCACCCAGAAAACCACTACAGTTCAAATCCCATACTTCTCAGACTGCATGCTAGCTTCTACCAGTGTTCATTCAAATGCATAATGCACCCAGAAGGCTGATGGATGTCAGCAGTCTGGGACAGGGGAACAGCGGTGCAGGGGAGAGATTGAGTAACAAGGGCTGAGCAGGTCAGGTGTTTTCATTCATCTCAGTTGTGGCATAAGCTCACATGGGGTCTCATGGGTAGCCTGGTTTGAGGGCTTTATAAATCATAATGATAGTTGCTCAGAAATTTTCCTGTGAAACGTGTTTCTGGGAGAAAATGCCAATTTATCACTACTAAAACATTCTGAGGGTATGTACATTACTTTTGAAAAAATGGTGAAGGACCCCCACCTGACCAACAGATTTCCAGTGGAAATCTCAGTTGCCCACTAGTTTGCCTGCCTTGCCTGCTTGCAACCCACGTTTACGTGTGATTGCTTGCTCCATGGCAGTCCTGTTGCTGAGCCATCAGAGCAAGGACTACCTGCACCCTTCAGGTGCATGTGCCACTGCATAGTTCATAAAACTATCCAGCTCCCCCTTACCTGCACTAGCAGGGTCCCATACAGCTCACAGAGCCTTACAAAGACCCAGAGAACAAACAAAGGCTAAATAGTATCTCAAACATTGGAAGAAAATTAAATCTGTTGGAAATGGGAGGTCCCTGTTCTCACAGGTGGTAGGGAAATAGCATATACTGACAAACAAGAGGACGTGTGCCAAATCACCAAGGTATTGCTTTTAGGAAGATTAGCTTCATCAAATAGTCACAAGAAAAAAATAAGTTTCATGTTAGACAGTAGCAGTTTTTCTAGTATTCACCAGAAAAGTGGCTAGGACAATTTTCGGGGTGGGGGGGTGGGGGGGTGGGGGTGGTGGTGTTTGCTTTTTTTTTTTTTTTTCCTCTCAAATAGAAATAAAGAATAAAAATAATAGACTAGCAATTTAAATGCCTGGGTGGGGAATTATTATTGTGAATTTACCATACTGAAAAATAACACTTCAAAAACATCAAAATGCCACAATCATATCTTTGGCTGCACAGTTAGAAAAGAAAAAAAAAAAGGAAAAGAAAAAAAAAAGGAAAAAAAAAAAAAAGAAAAAAAGACCAAACCCAATCCAACACCACCACTTTCAAATGCCAAATACAGCGTAGAAGTCAAGATCAGAAGTGACTGTCTCTGACAAGCCCACTCAGTGACAAAAGGTTTCAGATATGACTCTGTTGCCACATGCTGCCAAGTAATTGTACTGAGAATGAGATCTGCTAATGCAACGATGGTGAAGGGAACTGCAGAACTTCTCAGTGTACCTCACAGCATTTGGAGGAATCCTTAGATGAAAAGAGAAGGCGGCAAGCGCAAAACTGTTGAATAAAATGTTATAAAGACCAAAAAAACAGTATGAGGACATGACTTCAAAATAAAGCAAGATGTCTTATATAAAAGTTTGATTACTAAATGAGTGCATTGGAGAAACCCAGCCTTCTCCCTCCCTTATTGGTCTTCCTTTGCAAAAGCAAAGTCAGAGCTATTGTTATGCTGTCAAGCTAGATCTATTTATATACTGGCAAAAACTCTTCTCTGTACTGGTGTCCTTTCACCCGCTCAAAATAAATCTACCTCTTCGCGAGGAGGTAGATTAGTTACTATTATGATAGCTTTAAAACTGAAAACTGTATATTACAAGCTAAACTCTGCTCCCGCATAGAGACCAAAACAAATCCAGTGATTTACTGATGTCACTTTGGAATTGCAAGAGGGTAAATCTGGCTCCATGTCACTTACAGTAATGTTTTCAATGTTGACAAAATATAGAAAGTTGGAAGTCTAAATTAGCATTCAATCAGACTGAGAAGTCTGAATTATGAGAAGTGTAAGATTAGAGAAATCTGTGTTATGTAAATACACATATGATCTGAGGCTTCATTTTTCCAGCTTGCAAAGGAAATAATCACAAAAATATAATAATGCAAGATTATGCTTGAGTTTCGTCACTTGCGGGGAGAAACAATGACATTTTCTAAAGTCTCAACTCAGACGTGCTACAAAAAATGACTGCTGTTTATATACACTCGTAAGATTTCTTTCTTCTCCAAAAAACCCAAATCCTAACCAGTTACAGTGAATCCAATGATATCGGAAGTACGAAAAGTTAAGAAATTTATATTGATATCCAGCTAGCATGGGTTTTTTGGTTTATTTGGGGTTTTTTTTTGGAAGGCGAGCGAGCTGTTCCTATTCTGCACTCATTTGAGGTGTGTTACATATTGGAGCCATTGGGCATCTTTTGATCAGTTTCAACAGATTTTTTTTTATTAACCTCTTAGTAAAGTCTATTATTGGCCAACTTTGTGACTCAGATGGAATAAAAAGCAATGAGTTTAACTACTAAATCACCCCAAATCAATGTCTACCACCCATTTCTATTTTGTTTACTTTCATTTTTGAAGCTGCGTTGAAGAAAGAAGAGGTGGGGAACAAGAAGGGTGCCTTACCACTATGGCACCATCCCCTTCTCCCTGGAGGGGAAGCAATTTGCAAACAGGCCTTTGGTATGTGAAGGGGGAAAAAGCCATTTCCTTCCTAGTTCTGCATAAATTAATTGGAAAACGTGGGGACAGAGTTTTAGAAGAGATTCTCAGAAAATCATAAAACCAAGGAGCAAATGGGAATTTGTGACGGGGCCCTAGAAGTAATGGAGAGATCTGCGAATCAAATATGCTTAATGTATTCCTGTGTTCCCTTTTGTATATTTAAATACAGGGCTATAAGGAACCACTGTAATAATCTAGCCTGACCTCCCTGTGCAACAGAGACCGCAAGTCCTGCCTGAAATAATTCCTGTTTAAGTTAGAGCTTTTTTTCCTAAGGGGAGAAGCAGGAGGAGGACTCCACAATGAAATCCTTGCGCCACTTCAGCTTCCCCATGAGGCACTGGATCCCACAGCGTGCTCTTCACCAGCTCTCGTTATGTCTCTACAGTAAGTTTTAATACAAACAGGTGACAATCTAGTCCTTTAAACAGCATAAGAGAGGTCAACCTTTGCCTTTACCACTGCCCAGAGTGGTATGCCGTTGACTAATGTGTTAGTTTATTTTTTTTTTTAAGCAAGCTGAGCAGGGTTCAGTCCACAGTTTCCATTTTCATTGCAAGTAGACCATTGCTTTAGGACCGCTGTGGTCTGAACTACTTTCAAAGCCTTTAACCCAGTTCTAATTTTGCTGTGAGTGTATCTTTAAAAAGAAAAATTGTTATGATGACAGCTAAAGAAAGCTGAAGTCTCTGCGGCCAGCATCATGTGTTTGCATCAGGAAACTGACCACTGTTGTTAAAAATTAAATGTTTGACATGAACTAAAGTCACAGAAAAATATGATTCAGTCTTTCAGCAAGCACTGTTTATGAAAGCTTGAAAGAGCTGAAAGCCCAATATGATTTATATCCCGGGAGCTGGTATGCAACTTTAAACATGTTCTTTTTTCAAGTTCATCTTGTCATCCATAGATAAATATAGATTAGGACAAACCAAAATAAATGGGTGGGTACCAAAATCCACAAAACAACTAACCATAATGGAAGTGCTTGTCCTTCTATTCAATAGCAAAACCAGCATATACTTGGTTTAAATAGCTGGTTGGGGTAAAATGAGTATTACTGGACAGGAACACTTAGCCAATATGATCCAAACAAGTCAAAAAATAGCCAGAGTACAACCACATAAAATAAAACACTGACCAGATTTAAGTATAATTGGTCACCCTCCCATGTTTTCGGATTCCTATTATTATAGCTTAGGAGGCTCTGTAATGTACCTTTGGAAAAAGTCAAATGGTTTCACTGGGTTTCTAACCTTTGCACTTCAGTAAGATGATCCACTGAGAATGTTACTGTATGAGACTAAAAAAAAAAAAAAAAAAAAAAAAAATTGAGAGCCCACTTTACTCACAGAGGTGCAGCAGACACTACCGTGACTGTTCATCATCACCAGTGTCTCCAACCCTGTTTGTTTAACATACCCGCATTATGAAGGCAACATGTGACCAATGCTAACTTTACATGGTCCACCATAACAAGCTATCCTATTTTCAGCATAAAAACAGCATTTAAATAAATATTTGTGCTATGTCATTGGGAAATAAAGGTCAGAGAGCATCTCACTGTGTTTCCTGGATGAGCAAATCCAGCAATTAGACCACAAGCCCCCAAGAACACTTGCTCAGGACAGCGAGGAGCATTATTTAGCAATGTTTCGTAACACAGCAGGCTAAATGGGTGCTTTGTATATGGGAACAAATTCAGTACTATTTCCTCCACTTGAATTTTCTTTAGTTAGCCTTTTCTAACCACTTCAGCCTGTGCTGTTCTGAGCCTCTCTGATGATACACCTGAATTCCACCCACAGTATTTAGTCTTACTGAAGTACCAAACCCCAGGCATCAATCCTCATGCCAGGAAGGACTGGCTACCCTGCAGCCCTAGGAACACGAGGAGGACGTCAAATGCAGACCTGCCATATGGCACTTCTATGTCCAGCCACACAGTGCCTACTAGGTTAGCTCTTCCAAGCATCTTCATGATTTAAGAAACAGGGCGTGTAACACACTAGTGACACTTCCTATTGCAATATTTACAAAATGGTTACGTGTATATACAGACAGAAGCTCTACAAAACTTAGCAAAGACCCAGAATCTTTCAGAACTAAAGAGCCCAAGACATTGCAGGAAGCACTTGAAGTTATTTGTATGCACACACTAATGCATACACATTCAGTAATTTGTTCATGAGACCACTGCTGTTTTGAAGAGGGAAAGGAAATCATATATGATTGTCTCCATTTTTTTTCCCTGGTTCTTAACCTCTGCCTACCTCCTTTTTCTTCTCACAGCTTGTAAGATCTTCTAGGAAGGATTCTCTCTTCTTTGATGTTTAGAAAGGGCCTAACAAATCACAGCCAATAAACAAGCATGTATTAAATGGCATCCCAATTTCGAATCCCAAGAGACTGGAAAGTGCAATTCAAACAGCTGCTTTTTTCATTTATGCATCTCCAAAGGTCAACCATGAGCTTGAATGTATAATACATAATCTGCCTGTGCTCATCAAAGGAGAGATCCAATCTTCAGTTATTTTAGGGAGGAAAGAAAACAGACTGGCTAACACCTAGTAAGATGCCCTGTGGGAAGTAAAACTGGTGTCGGAAGCAATGTGGGTGACGGTCAGTTCTTTATCGAATCTTTATAACAGTTGAATCACTTGATGCTTAGGTTTGAAATTCTCAAGCAACAAGCAATATATAATCTTTGACTTCAGGAAAGCAGACTTCAAAGGAACATAGTTTCCTTCGACAAGTGACTGAAATTTTGTAATGTACTGAATCCCACCATTAAACATGAAAGCCATGATAATTCTAAGTCAATTTATAATGCCTCTTTGTTTTGCATTTTCTTTTAAATAATGAGCTTGTTAATCATTAATAATAAGATGAAGACATTTAAAGCATTTGTATGAAGTATTTATAACAAAATTTAAAATACATTATCAAATGAGGTGGCGGGAACTGTTTACTAGTAGAGCATAAACATATTGCTACTGAATTTATGAACCAAATTTAACACAGTATATTTGACTTTGGTTTTAGTTCACACTGAACCAGATGGGAAATTGCAAATTAAAAGAATTCATGCTGCATCTGAAAGAGGAATGTAGTATATTCTCTGTACAGAATGAAGTATATGTAATTCACAGCCATTTTAATGTGGCATAAACAATTTACAGAAAAATGTAGTCCTGGAAAATGTATAATTAAGAATACAAACGGGCAGATCAGTAGTGTGGCAAAATGTATGTTGTGTAACGTAGTACTGATACATAGGGCTATTCAAATTAAAACTTTGTAAACCTTTAAAAAATTACCCTGACTGATATAAGCAAGTTGTTCATCCAGAATTTATCAGCAGATTTGAGTGGGTGAAACCAAGTTGATAATGTGAAAGATGATACATCCTGTTAGCAAATCAACAAATCTCTGAAATCCAGTCCCAGGCAGACCTTCTGGTCACCACGGTCTAGCTATTTTTCTTTCATCAAATGAAGGCTTGTGTACCACAGACACTGCCTCCTTTCCTAAACAAAATTTTTATTCTATACACATTGCCAGTCTCACAAAGGACAAGAAGACTAACTAATTCATGGATTCCATTCTCTCTAATAAAGGAAAGCAGAATAGACAAAAGTAGTTCAAGAACATGGTCAAAGAATATTTCCTACCACTGTACCTGCATGTGGTGAGTGATTAAGGAAGACTTTTGACTTATTGGCAGGGGCTGACAAATTTCCAAACTGATAACATCTAACAGTGCCCTTGTTTCTCAGTAGTTTGATACCTTGCTTACATTTTGGTGTTTCAGCTGCTTGACAACTAGTTTAATATCCCAAAAGATTTTTTCATATCACTTAAGCAGCTTGTAGGAATTAAAAAAACCAGTTCTCTTCCTGGCTTTAGACACCGAACTAGTCCTAGTGACATTAACTGGATTGGAGTTTACCTTGAAGGTCACAGCCTGTTGTTTATATATTTGCAGAGCTGTCAGACCTACTGGTCAGACCCAAACCCAAAGTCCAAGAACAGAGATTGGCTTCATCCCTGTATTTTTATTAAGTAGCAGGTTTGATTGGTAAAATGATGCATTAACATGCTTGCTTATAGCTTTAATAAATGAGAAAAGACAATTGTAGCAAGCATTCTGGGACAGCCATGCCACATAAGTTGTTATTGTGAAGGGTTAAACAGATGTAACGTGAGGAAAAAAAAAATTATAAAGGCTTTATACTATCAAATAACTCAAGAATTGGCAAAGAAAGATTTAGAGGAAAAACATAAAACCAGATTAGGGCAATTTACCCATTGAAGAAATGTCAAACACACTGGGGACGGATTCCATTTTTGGTCAAAGCTTTCCTAGGTCATATCGCCCATAAAAATACCATTGAATCACATTTTAGCTCTCTCCACAATATGCATATTTTCTTTCCGCAGTAAAGAGCACATTTTGTCTGCTAGGGGAAGACCCTTGTATTTTGCACAGCCAAGGGACTTCAGACATACTTACACAGACTGATAGCATAATCTCTTGTTTAGCTAGACTATACTGTCACAGACAGTTTACCTTGAACAAATGACATGTTAACAGTTTGCTCTGCATGTAAAAGTGCTGTCATATCCCAAACCTGAAACCCGCAAGTACAGAAGAATACGGAGAAGTCTAATAGATTGCTTGAAGATGCCAGAGGACATTCTGGATGTATGAACTCAACTCTTACCTATGGTATATGAAGAACACCATATTGGGTCCCTAAAGAAGAAATTATCTCTACTGGACGCACCAGGCTGAAAAAGGAAACTCAGATTATAAGTCTGGTCAGTTTGGGGAGGAAATGGTATGAATCCTACTGAGGGTTGCACCTTAGGTGCTGATTTGAGAGTCCAAGCAGGGATTCTATTGAGCACTGCACTATACACAGAAGAATCCAGCTTTCAGTACACAAACTGACACGCTAATAAATCCATAGGAAAAAAACCAACATGAAAGCTGCTGCATAAATAATTCAATCATATTGCCTGGTTTTAAACACAAAGTCTTACTATTGCATAAACATGAGAGTTAAACTTTTAAAAGAAAATAGTTTTCCTAATCTTTTTCATTAAAACAAACATAAGAACAACAGTTTACTCTATTTAAAAATTACTCCTTATCAAAGATTTCCAAACAGCCTCACACAGAGCTTCGCTGTGGACCAGTTCTAATTCTGAACTACTTTGGCATGGAGTTTTGCCATTGACCCAGAAAGCAAAGTCTTTGTTACCTGGCACTGTTTGGGGTAAGGCCTTACCCAAAGTTTCTACCACTGAAGTCAAGAACAAACCTGTGACAATGATGAAAATTGGAATAAGGACTTTGGGCCTTGCTGGCTTGTTTGCTCTTTAATCATCAAGTCTTCAAATTAATATGTTGTTGAGTACTGTACACAGGACACTGAATTCTTAATTTAATTAGATGCTATTTTTCAACTTCCTTTTAAGTTTTAAACAACATATTTAAAACCTACTTTTAAAAAAATCAACCAAAAATCCAAGAGCTTGAGAACCTTCCATTAATGCAAACTGGCTTTTTATAAACAGCATACATTTGAGAGGGCTTATTTTTCTTCTGTCCATCATGCGTATGACTAAATCTGCCAGCAGTAAAGCTGGTATGTTGAGTACTAACAATGAAGCACTGAAAAGGCTTACTGGCTAGTACCACTATGAGGTGAGACTCACAAAATGACGTCAGAAGTATCTCCTGGCAATGGGGTATTCTAAGGTTATTGGCAGGAAATAGGTATTCACAACTGCTAGCTAAATTATTTTTAAATTTAATATGCTGGACAGACAGAGTGGGCGACTGGCCAAATTTTTCTCTCAGCAACATAAATATAATTCTGAAGTGACTCCACTGACCTGAGCACTGAAGTAGAAATGTGAATATATTTCTACCTTAAATGTATTGCAGCCTGTCACATTAGTTCTGTGATCCTGTCAGATCCTACAAGTAAACAGGGTCAAGATATGTCAATATGCAGATGGGAGATTGTCAAACCACCTCTAAATGTGTGAAGGAAGAGGTGTTGGTACCTGCATAGCCATCACTTTCTAAGCATACCTCTTTAGGGGCTTTACCTGTGCGATGTCCACTTGGGCCCAAACATTACCCTTACCTTAGCTATAGTGCAAGAAGCCCCAAGAGACGTTTCTACTCATGGAATGCTAAAGCACGTGACTTCTGCTCATCCCTTTTGACGCCTCTTAAGTCTTCTTTAGGTTATACTTCTGAAGACTGCTATCCTCCTCATACTCAGCTGGGTAAGCTGCTCTCATAAACAGACCCTATTCCTTTTCCGTCAGGATGAGGTTTGTCACCAAAGACCTGGTTTCTGAATTACTTATACCAGCAAAAGTCCTTGGGACTGAAATGTTGTAGGAAATGAATGCACCAGTAAGTCTGCTACTAGATTTAAGGCAGAGTAACCACAGGGAGGCAGGGACCTCTTTGGCTGCATCGCAGATGGAATGCCTGTCTTTGCTGGGCACTTGGGTGTTTGCGGCAAGGGAGGAAAGAAAGTCTCTCAGGTCTTTGCAGTGAGATGATCTAAGACTCATTCTGAGACAATCTAATCAACTTCAGAGCTTGTTCGCTCCCAGAAAGGATTGCCTCTAGCCGAACGTTTTGCTTGGTTCTAGCCCTTGTAAAAGCAACTCTGACCTATGACCCCCACTAAATATGTTTAAATAGTTTGGATAGACTGAAATACAGGAAAAATTCCTGACTGGATCTGTGGTGAAGACAAACTGAATTTATGCTTTGTATGATGTTAGGTGGCAGTATGCCGCTATGTTAAAGATCTGATATGCCTACGAGTGCTCTAGGAACATTGGGGATATTAACCCTGGAGCTTCAGTCAGATTACAAATTTCTACTCTACTGCCCTACATTATTGCTGCAGTCTTAATGCTTGTGGTTGTCTTTGTTTCTTGCCCCAAGCTTCCATTTTTCCGAACGGACAACCTGAAAGACTTCATTACTGGGTAGTGATTTGAAAGTACATCATTAAGTATACAAAGCACTTCACAATCCTTTCAATTAAATGAAAATATATGTCAGATGCTATTACTCAATTAGAAGATACAAAAGAAGAAAAAGTCAGAAAATTCTCTTAAATCATAAATATGTTTTGTTCAAGTTAATAGAACAATTTAAAAAAAAAAATACCTATTTGGGTCCTTACCTAAGTAAACCACTGCAAAATAGCAAGAAACACTAATAAAACACACAATCCATCACTACTGAGATCTAGTCTTTTTAAAAATGATGAATGCTTCACTTCTTCACACTAAGTTAAAAACATCCACATGAAGCAACTTAAATTTTGTTCAGTCTCTGTCTCATAACAGTGCTTCAGTATTTTTATTAGCTATGGCTCTGTGTATGTATGTGACAATAGGATCAAGTGTTATAAGCAGAGTTCTCCTTTATTTCCACTTCCCAAAAGTCACTAAACTTTTTTGAACTAAGACAGCAGAATCAATACTGCTGTGCTCTAATTTTAACACCTGAAAATAGCAATAATCAATACAACTAAACAATCCATTATTTTTAATTAAAAATCAAATAAAATTCACATGAATCTTCTATCATTGAAAAACTCCTCAGATAAGAGAAAGATACACAAATGGATTTTCTAAGCTTGGCAGATTATAAATAGATGTAGGTACATATAAAAACTTTTTGGTGCTATTTTCAACATGAACTTTTCAATAGTCAACCAATTGTAAACAGTATACATCAACACAGTTTTATTATTATGTCTTCAGTACATCTCCTGATAACCTGGCCCTTGGGTTTCTATATTTTATATTTGCACATATAGTAATGAACCTTTTACTTAGGGTAAGAAATCACATCAAATTATCAGGTTTGCATATTTGTTTTGCTCATAGAATATCTGTAAGCAGTTGCAAGTTCCTTTCATTGAACACATAATCAGATTTATTAAAAGATATTTAAAGCTTCCTGGAATTGAGCTACTTAATATTAAAAAGTGGACTTTACTAGAAAAACTAAGTATTTTTTACACAGAATATTGACCAAAACTATTTTCTTTTTTTTTTTTTTTTTTTTTTTTTAGCATCTTGGCTTCTTATGGAGAAACAAGCACACGCCCCTATGTTCTTCAGCAACTTTGAAATTATATGAAAAATAGAAGGTAATTTAAGGAAAACACAGTTTCCATTAAAAAAATTATAGATAAAAGCAACTCAGTTCACTAATAAATATTAGGTTTTCAATAAGGATTTCTAATCAGAATGTTTCAAAATGGAGAAATGGTTTCTAAAACTATGATTAATCAATACAGTAAAACAGCCTTTAAGACTTTTAGTACCAGCTAAAAATTGCTACTGCCACATGATATAAAGTGCTGGTCTAGTATAACCTCACTCTGCCAGTTCAGATTTGATCAAAATTTTTTGATGGGCTAATTTTGTACTAGCAAAGGGTATCATCTGTCTTTACCACTCGGAGTTTATGCCAGATAAAGTGCAGCATGTCCTTCTATAGTCACCATAAAAGCATAAAGCTAGGACAAAGCCTGCATAATGTGCTTTGACTAATTCAACAGAAATGTGATCATGCCAAACCCAGTTCAAATTAGACCTGCCAGGTGATGCAACAGCACCCAGGTCTAGTGTTAATGATTGTGAAAACAGCACAGTGACCAGTCACAAAACCACTAGAAATTATTTTTCACTCACAGAACAATTCTTGCAGTAATGTGCGCATATGGGAAATTATGACTTTGGTTCTAAAAAACAGTTTGGGGTACAACTGAGATTGCCTTTCTGTAAACAAGTGCATAGAAGAACTTGACTATGAACATGCTCTGGATCAACCAAATGGAAAGAACATTTTCAAGTGGAAAAAAAGAATATATTCAAATCAAGCAAACCATTTGTGAAGTTTGGCTGTTGGTTTTTTTCATAACCTTTCTGTAGTAATCAATCAACCAGTAATCGTAACCATTGACCTAATTATCAAAACCTCAGGGCCTTGTTCAAGGATGCAATAGGGTGACAAAGCACCAGCCCCACCAAGGGTGGTGACTGGGCGTCCGCGTTCCCTGTGCAGCTCCACAACTTGCTGGCTGCAGAGCCAGCTGCATCAGTCCATCAGCAAACCTCAGGCCTGGTTTTGATAAATAATGTTCTAAATGTCACATGGCCAGTGAGCAAAAATTTGGATATAGTGATAAAAGATACCTCTGTCCCCTCTGAAATACTTCTCATTGATGCTGTGCTTACTTTTAAGCCAACGCATTTGACAGCCTCTGTGAAGCACCTCTTTAGCAGCAGTCTGTAGCACAAAACCAGCACAAGCAGAGCAGAGTGTGTTTTACCACTTGCATTGCTTTCTGGTGAGAAGGGGACATACGCTAACCAAAAACTATGCCTTCATTGTTGTGTCTTTTACCCACATGAAATGCCCGCTATGTGGGAATGCTGAGGCTGTGAAACTGCAGTATGCAGAAAATTACATGTTAGCCATCTCCATTATAACAGGCTGTCATCTTTCAGCACAGACCAGCCATTAATCATCCAACAATCATTCATCCATCCTTTCGGTGAAGCATTAAACTGTGGCCCTTTCTGTCTGTCTCTGGTGATCATCCAGGTGGAAATTAGAAATCCCAGAGTGCTTTTCAAAAAGAACAGGGGCTAACCTGGGTGACCCTCAATAATAAAAGAGAAAACCTGTTTCCATTGTCCACAGCTGTGTGTAAGCTATCGCCGAGTACATAATAGGCGCCACATTTACCTACACAGTCACTGCTTCTCCAGCATTTAACTCATTCATCTGTAGAGTGGTTTGGGACACCTTGAGTATGAAATATGCTTTGTGAAATCAAATTCCATTATCCTTTACAGCACGCTGACAAGCATTTTCAACCAAAAATTTCACAGTGCCCCTGTGATTCATTCTTAAAAGAGTCTCCTCCTGGTGTAGCAATTTGCAGTAGTGCTTCACCTTCATGCAGGGAAGTAAGTGCTCAATACACCATAAAACATATGCTAATAACTGTGGGCAAAAGTCACTTAACATGGACAAATGTTTGTTGTTGGTTTTTCCTCTCTTTTTTCTTAAATTGATTTTCTTTGTGGTTAAAATTATGATGCTTGTGTCCTCTAGATTGGATAAAGTCTTATTCTTTCTTTTAGTACTTCTGGATGAAAGACATTTAGGGACTTAGATAATCACCTTCTTAACTAGATCTGATCTGATTTTGAGGTCATTTTCATGCATTAGCTTAAAAGAATTACAACACAATTTAATAATAAATTCTGTTAACATAACTTAGCCTTGAAAAATTGCACTTACATTGAGCAAGTAATATTTTTAATGTTTTATTCACTAAAGCCCAATTCTAAAGACATTTTGATCCATAATCAGCAGTGTCCTTAAGCACATCCAATTTTTCAGTGCAATGACGAAATTTAAAACCAGAAAAAACAGCAGCAATATAAGGCAGTTAAGTGTCTAAGTCTCATTAGAAGTGGGTAGAAATCAAGCATCTGACTCCCTTAATATTTTTACAGTTTCTAGCCAAGGGCATATAAAATATATACTAAGTGTTAACCAGGTCCAGAAGAAGGGGCTGTGACCTCCAGAGGTCCCCTCCATCCTACGCTCATCTCTGATTCTGTGTGCTCTCCTACCTGCTCCTTTGAGGGAATTTGCAGTACACCGATTCGTTTACAGGATTACAACGGATTTTTCACCTTGCTCACTATAATGTTATCCAAGGAAAAAATAAGCAGAGAAGCAATCAATTGGATTTTTACTTAGGCTGCAAAATTTTTAGCAAAGTTACATTATATGGGGAAAAGGACGCACAAGCACAGCCACGTGGAATGAGAACAAATATTGGCATTAAGGGACGTACCATTATGCATGCTTCGGACCATATCTCTGAAAAAATCTCATAACTACAGTTAGATTGAGGGAGAGAAAAATGTGCTATTATTCTCTCACAGCTTTTTTCAAACGTACAGATTACGTGGAATGAATTAACTTCTAATTGTTCCCTGATGTGCACTGGAAGGCAAGATGCTTATAGCAGAAGGTTCCACAATCCTGTGAATTTGTGTACGTGCACGTGCTTAACTTCATAGACCACGGACATGATGTTAGAAATCAAACATCATTAAGCTCTACCTAAACTGTGTGCAACGTTGGTAAAGTTAAGCATGTACATTTATTGGGGAGGTAAGTGTAGTTAAACAACAATTGGAGAATGAGAAGAATATCAATGTGGGGTGCAGATATTTAATTCATTTGGTAATACTGCTTCCACAACCGTAAACTTTCAAATATGTTCTGCAATAAGGGTGTATTTACAACATGTGTTGAGCAATTGCACATTCCTTTTTTGCTACACCCTCAGCTAAAAAAACTAGGACAAATGGTCCCCAAATGCAAAACTACAGAAAGCTACACTTAAAATAGCACATGGGAAACTGGAATGAACAACAAAATGCATGAAGTCATACAGAAGGCCAAGGTGAAGTCAGCACGGAGACAGATGTTCATTAAACTACATTAGCCCAACAGCCTCTTGGTGTCAAAACTGCAAGTGTCCTGCCTGCAAAGAGCAAAAGAAAAAGGCCTGCAACTCCCCCACTTGATACATCGCTAGTTACTTGACCAATGATTTATATCAGGTGCCTAACATATCCACTCTCAATTTTTCTGCAATTAAGGAGGGCAGGGCAGGCCAGTGACAAACGGTTTTCCTACAGCGCTTTTGGCTTTAGCTATTATCCCTTAGATATCTTTAAACTAATTCATCCCTCTCTAGAATCCCAGGTTTGGGTTGATAAATCAAGTGAGACCCGTGTGTGCTGGGAGCTGATTACAGGGTCATTCCTCAGCAGAAATGTTTGACCATAGTTTCCCAACTTCATATTTTATCTAGCAGCTGGTGATGTATCATCACTAATCCAAATGCAAAGTATCAGGAAATAAAAGGAGGAGGCACTGTTTATAATAAATCACTGACAGGGAAAGCTTGACCTTTTCATTTCCTACAAGGTATTTCATTGTTAGACCACAGACAAACAGAATTTTTCATCTGGTGCTTAATATGCATCAGAAGAGAACAAAGGTTTATAAGAGAAGAGGAGGGTACTACCTCCACTAGAGGACACTGATCTTTCCATAGATCAAAAAGACAATGTTGTTAGTAACACTTTTTTCTTAAGAATCCTTTGTTCTTCTTATTAGATCATAATTTCATGATAAAATGCACTCCCTTACCTTTCATCCTGAAGAGAGATTCAGACACTCTGTTAACTTTAAAACACTTCTTTAAAATGTGTTACTTTTAAGGAAAATGCTTGTCTTCAAAAGCAAATATAAATGACTGGCACCATAATGATGTATAAACATAAAATAACATTGCTATTATTAATGCTCAAGACTGAAGTGTATCTACCATATGTTATTATTGGTATAGCAATTGTGGCTGCAGGTGGGAACACTGTTAAGACTGGATGCAGCACAAACACGTAATAACGGGCTTCCTCTGCAAGGAGCTTCTGTTTCACCCTTCACACAGAAAAGGATGGGAAAGAGGTACAAAACAGACATGATTAATTCGACAACTTTCTTGAAAAAAAAAAAAAAAACCAACAAAAAAACCAAAAAACCACAAAAAACCAAAACCTCTTCAACTGAGGTATCGCCTCAGTATAGCTCCCCTAACCCTCCATACGGTTACGTAGTACCCAACTGCAAGATTCAGCTCCCTGCCAAGTACAGCAGCCACAGCATTTTGTTAAAAACATGGAGGCTGTCGAGATTCACGTCTCCTTTCCTCCTTTTGAACAGCATGATCCATCGCCAGAACAAGACACCAGGTACGGCTGCCTTTGCAGGCTGGAAGGATTCAAGCCATGGCTCTGTATGCCTCAGCACCAAAAGCATCCTAAATACTCCTTCAAACACACGTGCCATTATAACCATACGGAAACAACTCAGGATGACAGCAGCAAGTCCCCCATACCGTCTCTTTTCCCATAGAAAAATCACGTAGTTGCGTGTATAGGTCAGAAGTTGGCTTCAGTTCCCTTGAAAGTTGGTGAATTTTTGAGATTCTTTCTAAAAAGGCTTAGTTGAGAGCTTGGAAAACCTGAAGCCATTCATGCTTCATGTGTTAGCAGGCAGAACACACACATTCAGGTTCATTAGCTGTAAAACACCTACTACTGAAGTTTCTAAACAGGTGCACAGCTGCTGTCATTAGTGAATGGATTCCGGGGGGGGGGTGTTCTCCCATTCTCCTCTGTCCACAAGAATCATACCAGAAAAACTTTATTTGGGCCTCTAACAGACCTTTCCTTCTTGGATCTTCAGTGGGTGCTTACATGTTCACCTGAGTTAATACAGCAAAAAGCAGTAACAGAGATGTCTTACTATGGCCTACTTAGAGTTTTTTATACCAGTCTGGACACTAAGACTGAAGACAGCTGGTGTCTCCAATGGTACCAGCACCCTCAGAAGTGACAAGAGCAGAGCAGAGCAGAGGCTTTGCTCCTACGAGCAAGTTGGAGGATATTCTAATCCTGAGGAAGCATCAGTTCAGCTTGATCAACAATAAAAAAGATATTGCAGAAAACCCTATGGGTGTTTCTGTGGTATTGGTAGTCTCCAACCTCACCCTCATGGAGAGCTGTCATACCACTACTGCTAAGCTGCAAGTGGCTTTTTTAATTTGCCAGCATCTTAATGTATTTTACTATCATTAGCTGCTGCTACTCCTCTCACACAAAACAGGTTTAGAAAATCTATTTTACTAAGAGCTAGTATATCTAATTTGTACAAATTTACTAAAGCTTGTCAGTCACACTAAAGCATTTAATCATCTGTGACATTAAAATAAAACACTTTAAAACCTTTGGCACAGAGTGTTCCTGTTAAGAAAGTACTGTAATAGTATTCACTCTGCTGGCAACACAGAAAAGAGCAGCAGAGAAATTAACTTGAACAAAATACAGTCATTCTCATAAAACTTCCACACTGGTCAAAGTTGGAAAATCTTGGATGTTCCTTCAAAGAACAGCTTATTCCCATTGTAATGATTTGAGATGTTTCAGCATTCTATATACAGAAGCTACACAGGGGGAAGCTATTATAAAGTCAATACTAGGGGGTTTTAGTGTAATTAGAACCCCTCATTGCCCAGAGGTGCGGGGGAAGGGGGCAGCACCGGGCAGGGGAACCTTCTCTCTGCGTTTATATTACTACTGAGAAAAAAAATTGAACACTTGAATTAGAGAAGTTATCTTAAGGGGAATGTCTTTTTGCCTTCCTATGTTGAATCTTCACTGGAGTCAGGATAGTTAGAAACTGTCATTTAATTTCACTCCTCTCCTCCTGCCTTCCCTTTAAAAGGTGAAAAATAAATTGGAATTGTCACATTCACTTCACTCCAAGATCCAGTCTCAAGAAACATCACCAAATATAATGAGACTGTCAATTAAATAAGAATTAGCAAAGCTGAGCCTTACGCTGTGTTATTTAGTGCTAGGAGTGCAGCACTCCATCTTCTCACTTGGGAGCAGCAAACAAGCAGCTCTCTTGGTCCCCAGCCTACAGCAAAGGGGAGAGCCCCTGCGCAGCCACAGATCCATGAGGGTGACAAACTGATTCCAGTTCATTGGCCTTGGGGCTCCCTGCAAAATTAACATCTCTGTTCATTGAGGTCACACTCTGGATTACGAGATTGATAATAGTGTGGCATGTCTTCTTTAAAATTAAAAAAAAAAAAAGACATACAAGTTAAACAGGAGTAGTAAATCGCTGTAATTTCATATGCATAAAAATGCACCCTACTAAACATACTTCAAGGTTTGCACAGCTGCCTGTAGAATACTATGAATCCTATGCACATACATTGAAGACAATATTGCTATAGCCCGGTTGACTGCTCTGACTTACTTTCTTCATGTTCACAGTTTCCATTGCTGTTGATGGGAATTCTATTCATGTATTGGCAAGCGAATAAATTTCTTAATTTTCAAATCACAGTCCTATCTTCTGTAAACTAGGATCTCTCCTCCTCCTAATTCAATTGCCTCTCTGAGACCGTCGCCAACAGAAGGTGAATCACTTCGTGAAAGGCACCTCTGCATGACTGCTACAAGTCTCCCTTCTCTTTAAGCATTAAACGTGTGCAATGTAAAAGAAAATATATTCAAGAAACATAGTTAGGAAAAAGGAAGCGCCTGGAAATTTGCCAAATTCTAAGTTAGTTTAATTTGGGTGTTATTATCCAAAGGCCAAGATTAGAAGTGTACATATTTCATTTAAAAATAAATAGCAACTATTCACATTTCCACTAAACTCCTGTCTCACACAACGGTGTAAAGATGACAGCTGCAGGGGGTACCAACTTGAACTTTACGCACTCCTAAGAACCTACACAGTCCTTTTGAGGGACCTGGTTTTTCCCCCTCTGATTTCCAAAGGACTTAGGACAAATGAGATCAGAGGTAGTTGGAAAAGAGTCAATCTGAAACAGGAGCACTTTTTCCAAGGAAAATCCCCCCTTTCTCAGAGCTCTACATTTTCTGTGTTAAAACATCTACTTTTTCCCCACTGAGGTTTTAGTTTTACCTGAGTAAAAGGCAAATATCAACTTTCTTATAGGGAGAGTGCTTGTCAGTGCGATGAAATGAAGAGGCAGTGGCCAGACCGAGCAGGGACTGAGCATCCGTGGTTCCTCCCAGCCCATGAGCCAGGGAAACCAAATGCAATTAGCAGGCATGCAGCATGCTCACAGCGACCCACAGAGACACCCTTCATGCAACACCCAGTTAAGTCACACAACTGCCTGTGACAGAACATTATGGATGCTGATGGTTTCCATTGCTTCAAAAATCAAAAGGAAAAATTCTTAGAAGAAAAAAGTGCTTCCAGGGCTATCAAATTGAGAATTGCTTAGGAAACTCATGAAACAAACTCACATTTGGGGTGAGCATCCTGAAGAAGCATTACTGTAGGCTCGCTCTGTTCTTACCCTCTCCCCATGACATTCATGATGGACCACTCTGAGACACTGGGGAGACAAATGTCTTGTCTGACCAGGTATGGCAATTCTTACACAGGGCTGCACGACCCGATTGCTTAGTTTGGACGCTAGACACATGAGGGTCTGGGATACTAACTTCATCCATTTCCCCCATTCTCATTTCCAGGCTGGTAAAGATGAAAATCCACTGTCCATCCCAGGTGTAAAACCGGGAGAGGCTGAACAGCTCTGCCGTTGCCAGAGCTGGGAGCAGAGGAACCAGCCCTGCATCTCTTTGCCAACTGCCCTGGAAAAGTCTTCTCATTTTCCTCCCTCCAGCCCAGAAGCAAAATCAACCAATATCAGGGCTGTCTACACAGCACTCCTAAAACCTTGCTGGTAATTCCTTAAAGTGCTTCTGGTGAAAAAGTTTATGATTTTCATTCCCCACACCCTCAAGCCTGGTTTAATATCCCTTTTTTTATGCCTCTTTTTTGCCTTTTTTCCCCACAAAGAGAAGAGATTTCCCTTTCCCTGCCAGGGACAAACAGAAGTGGTTCAATTCCCAGCAGTTCTCTCCCAGCCCGTTGATCTTCTCATTCTGTTATGGTGGCACCCATGATGGCTGTGGCACTCCCCTTTCCCCAAGATCCTGCAAGGGGAATTCCTCCACTCTGAAAAGCTTTCCTGAAATTATGAATAATGAATACTTGGACTTTTCCAGCACTACTGCTACCCTGTCTCCAGTATTCCAAGACCAAACAAAGCAAAGCGTGAGGACAAATATGAAATACTATATTGGACTCATATAGTTGGAAAAATAGACAAGTTCTTCAGTGCACAAATCTCTCTTTAGGTGACCTTGTGCATCCAAAGTTTGTGCTTCTTCCTGACAGTTGTTCTAGTAGACTTCTCCTTTGGGAGTTTCTTTGTTTTAATTTGACAAACAATTCAGCAAGCTTGTCAAGAATTAATTAGGTGGCTCAGGCAAAAAAAACCCACAACAATCCCCTACCTCTGTTTACAACAGGCCTGTATCAGCCTAGCTGCACCTATATTTCTGCTGCAATTCATAAACCTCTATTAATCTGTAGATTGCCTTTCCTCACAACACCCGAACAGCTCTCAGTCTTCTCTGCTTCTCTGTTTGGCAAAACAAAACTCAGGGAAGAAAGAAAATGATATGGTAATTAAATTCTCTCTCTGTTTTAAAGGGACAAGCAGTCTTTCTGTACTAATCTACTCCTTGCAAATTCAAGACAAATACAAGGGAATTAATATCGTACAGTTCTTGCTAATGTACTAATTATAAATTGCTGGCTACCAAATGAAAAGTAGGAACAATGATACAGAATATGTTATTAAAAACCTTTCACAGTAACAGGAAGTTAAGAATTTCTATCCAGGGGATTCTGCTATAGCAGATGGGATTACACTGCAAAAATAAAATCTCCAATATAATTCTCCAATTCTTTCTTCATCAATCCTTTCAAGATTAAGGAGGTTTTAAGTCATGGTAATTTGGAAGGGGAGGGATCCAAACCTGTGAGTACTCTCAGTACCAAGTAAACCCCAGAATTTTCCATAGGTAAACAGTGAAACTTAATTAACAGGTCAAGTGAGTGATCTGAGGGATTTTTGTAACACCTGTTTCCATATGCTCATATTTATAGCAATATTTGACACAGCACCCATATTGACTATGGGCCAAACACAGTAGATTAGGTTAAACTGATTTTCTGATTTTACTCTAAACACAGTTGCCCCTTCTCCACATGTTCAGACTTCCATGGAATTTTTTATTGTTCCCCTGCAAAATCCATCATAACTATGCAGAAAGGATGAAGGATTTTTATTTTTTCAACGTTGATAAAAAGGAATATTGTTCATCAGGGTGTGTTATTGCTCAGAATAAAAAGGGAACTGATGGCTGATAGAGGATGATATTGAAGTGCCACATGAGAAATATTTTTAGCTTAGCATACATGGCATAGAATTAATTCCAAGGGAAGTTTATTGGTCGTAGTGTATAACTCATGATTTGGGATGGATTGATCTCATCCTATCTCTAGCATTCAGCTCTAGTACCTTTAGACCCTCCACCTCATTAGAAAAAGAAGTGCAAACCCCTTGAGGCTGCAAAGATTTCAAGTTTCTCATGCTGGAAGTTTTGAGGGACTGGCTCTACAGAACTGACAACACAGCAGACTAAGCCAAGAAGTCTCAGATCTGCTGACATAGATCTACCTCTACAATGCTGTAAAGGCTAGAAAAACCCTAACAAAAGTCTTCATCAGTTCTAGCATACAGAGAAAAATTTTCACCTAATTGTCAAAAGAGCTGATGAGTCCAATTCTCAGCATCTTATGGTCAAAGATCCTATATGAACATTTAAGTGAAGAGAAGACACAGCAGGAGAAACAGGCATGTAATGGAAGAGCCATGTGAGATCAGCAAAGCTACACCTTTTGTAAGAATACATTTGTAAAAAAATGCGTGCACTGTGATTTTTACCTGATCAGTCACTAATAGTAGGCAAAACAATTCTCGGTGGTTATCCATTTTTTCACTTATCTTACTAAGATTATTCTTACTTACATTGTACAGATCCAAAAGGCAAGATCAGACTCCAAGGAAAGTGCTCCAGAAGGTATTAAGACTGTCCTCCGTGCTGTGGCACTGATACACTTCATCGAAAATGTTGTGTTGGATTACCTGTACTCTGTATGCTCTTACATTGTAAATATAACTTTCTACCTGGACTACATCTCCCATGTTGCAACAGGCTCTCATCACTGAGAGAGAAAAAACAATAAAACATCATGCAAGACATCTGACCAGCAGTTCTAGTCACTAAAGGAGTATGTGAGCATGAAATCATGAGGTAACAATTCTTGTGAGATATTACTGCAGCTTTTCTAACCCAAAGGTTTCTGGGTCCCACCCCCCGCCTCCAGAAACCTGACTTGTTTTAAGAACAAGATCAATATAGTTGAAAGTCTACTTTTTTTATCTAATTATAGCTGGTCTGGAAAATTTCTTGCTTAATCAGTGCTTACATAGATCCTTATGTGTGTAAATAATGCTACTGAAATCAAGAAAACATGTACATTTTTATCTCTATTAATGTGACTGCCAAATCAAGCTCTCAACCAGTCAGTACATAAAATAAACACATATGGAATTAAATTCATTGTGTTCAATCAGTAAAAAGTGAACTCAAATTAATTATGCAAACTTCAAAAAACACATTTAGGGATATGATTTGTTCAGAGAGGTACGTTTTGCATGCTACCTGAATCTAGCTGAGAGAATACATAAAACATTTATTTCATTTTCTGGTATGTGCTCATTTAGTACAATACACTCAGCCATAATGATGTAGCTAACAATTTTATGGTCTTGTATGATTCATGCTGCAAAGGATACCATGCCACACTGAAACCTTTTTATTATCAATCACTGGGAAACACAACCCTGAAGACTGGCATTAATTAAGAGGGTAAGGATTTACAAATGCTCCTGCTTCATTCTCTAAATATAAATATTCATGGTAGTATCTATGGATCACTTCTTGAAGTAAAAATTGATCTTGGAAAATGAGAAGATGTAAAGGAAATAGAAACATAATTATGAAAGGCTGTCTTCCAATCTTACAGCTGGAATACTTTATAATAATCATTCTCCCTTTTTTGTAAAAACAAAAATATTGGAATAACTATGGAAATATAATAAAGGTGACCACAAATTTAGATTCCTTATTAAAATCAGTTTTAAAAATAAAAAAGATTAGATTTCTATTAACTAACTTCTTTTTCTTTACCAATAGTTTTCCTGTGGGTTCTTTGTGGTCTGTTTCTCAGGCTAGCAGGTCTGTTAGGTATGTACCTATCATACGTACTTTTACATCCCCCTTATCTTCTGTTCATACCAATACTGCTGTCACTTCTATCTGTACATCTTCCTGAACAAACCTTACAGATTTTTTTTCTACGTGTAGTTGTAGTCCCAAGCTGGGCATTAGCCATAACTAAAGTAGTTGCTCTTCAGCTATATTTATATTCCTAATTCTCTTTGTGTAAGTAATTATGGTAAAAGCATACACATTAAGCACACATTAAAATGAACATACATAACTGAATGCGTTACATGCTTGAAAACCCATTACTTGTTTCAATTTTTATTATTCCAAAGCACACTACTATATACATGAAAAAATTACCTATATAGTAATAATAAACATAGAAGGATTGGTTCTACCTCACCTAAGATATGGACAAATAATTAATTTCTTAAAAACAGATTAAGTACTGCAAATAAAAAGGTTGGCAGCAACTAGTGATGCCTGTGGTAAGGAACTCATTCCTGCAAAGAGTCTATACTTCATTAGACTGAGGTAAGACAAACACTTTGCTAACTATAGATCTGAAGAAAGCACAGAAATTCAGAGTTTTTCCTAGCTTTAAACACAAAAAGAAAACTAGGTTTCAACTGCATTATTTTCTAGGTCATCAAGAAACAGATGTTTTTCTTTTAACATTTCCATAAGTAAATAAAACTGCTCCTGGTGATGAACATTCAGGCAAAATGACTGAAAACATTGTCTCCACGACGGTCCTGAAGATAAGTGAACAATTTGAACTTGCCCACACTTGATTTCTCCAAGTTTAAAATCTGCCAGCTAAGAACTGGCAAAGAACACTGATAAAAATCAAACAAAATTGACTTCTTAGTTCCTTTGATTTTTTTTTCCGTCTCTTTTAATGGTGTTGACAAGATTAGTAGATGATGCAAAAATATCCTTCTGTCTCTTCAAACCCCTTGTTGATCTATTTTGTCTTTATTATTTTGTTCCAACAAGCATGACCCAACTTCCAGAATTCATCAGCCTAAAACATCATTTAGTATTTTCTATTCTCATACGAGCTTTTATTAACCTAAAACATTCAGTGAATAATGCCTATGCACATATAGCGTGTGATTAAATAGAACTATATTCAGGACTTTCATGTATGAAGTCTGCTTGGGAGAAAAACTACCATGCTGCTGGACAGCGCATTTGAATTTTCTTCCCTATCACAATTATTTATTATTTCTATTAGCTAATGTTGTTTTACTCCTAATTATGGGTAATTAGATGATGAGTTGTCAGCACAACCCATTCACTTAGAAGCTTCTACATTTAATTAACTCAAGATGGTTTTGAACATTTAAATGTCAAAACAACATTTAGAAAACAGAATATTAACATGTTGTTCATTGAACTGTACATTACAGATTGTGACTTAAAGAACCAAAGGTTTCAACGTGATGACAGCTCTCAAGTTCTGCTTGTAGAGAGTCCAAATTTGCTGTACATTTTGACAGCTTTACTACAATGGCTTCAGGCTTAGCAGGTCACCTGTTACAGAGCTTCAGGGCTGATCTGAGAATACAAGCTACTGTGGGGCTTGGTGAATAGTGGAAAAACACCCTTACCAAAACCAGCATCTAGGAAACCTTCTCCAACCACAACCTCCACCCATTTTAATGGGCTCAGCATGGGGATGGTTCCTCTCCACAGAAAATGGTAAAGAATGGTAAAATCAAAATCATCATCAACTGAAGAAGGGCTCTAGACAGAGGAAGGTTTAAGTTGGCAAGGCCTGCACAGCCATGTATATTCTAGACAATGTGATAAGAGACGATAGATGTGCCTATTTCTGTCTGTTTTTACCCAGTTCTGCAAGAGGAGGGTCACAGCTAGTCAGGAGAAGGCTGGTGGGAAGTTTCAGAGAAAGAAAGAATCTGCCCCACCCACATTTTTGTATTTGATGTTACTATTGCTGAAAAAGCACCCTTGAAAGCCTGATGAACTGTCCATTAGGCCCACGGGAAAAAAAGTTCAGGGACCTTCTCAGCAGAATCATTTTGGGAAATTATCTTAAAGCATTGTAGGTCTGTTACAGGAAGGGACACAAAGGCTCTGTTAACACAATGGTGAAAATTGAGACAGATAGCAGCGTGGTATAATTGGAATACAGAAAGTATATAGCACTTTGAGATTAAATTTGCTGAATAAAACATTGTGAGTGTTCTGTCACTATTCAAGCTAATAGAGAGACAGAAATTAGACTGTTTCTGTAGTGCCAAACACTAAAAACCAGAGTTTTTCATTATAACTGATCTGCATTTCAAGAGCAGAGAAGTGGCCAAAGTAGTATTACAAGAGATATTTCAGTTCACAATAACATATAGTTTTTTCAATAACTTAATGATCACATTTTCTCAAAAGAGGAGGACGCCAAGAATGTTATTAGTCTAATAGCTGAAACTATTTGATATTTACAAAGTTCATTGTTCTGTTTGAACGTACCTTTCCAAAACAATCATTAAGCAACCTACCATCTTAATATTAAGGTTTCCTATTTGACATATGAAATCGTAATACAACCTTACAAAGCTCAGAAGCTAAGGAACACATCAGTGCAGTTTTCTGTTCCTGGCAATAGCCTCACTCTCCTGCTCAAGGGTGTACAGCCTTGCAGTGGAAGAAGGGGTGAGGGATGCCAGCCCAGCAGGACACCAGGCACTGACCCTGTATTGTCCATTAAGAATAGATATAAACAGGGATTTGGCCTTGGGGGCCCTTATGGGCCGTCCTGGAGAAGAACAAAGCAAAGGTGGGAAAAGAGCTCATGACCTATCCATGGTTTTGAAAATATACCTGGAAACCTTTCCTGAGACTACACTGAGCTTGCAAGGCGGTGAGCCCAGGCTGGTAAATACTAAGAGGTAACCCTTATTCCTACAGTGACCAAATGTAAGAGTTTTCTTGTCAGAAAACCTGCCAGAGGGCAAGTGAGATGTTCAAGGTAGTATCTGATGAGGCATTATCTTTTCTTCTTATCAGCAGGACTTTTGGAAAGAGGCTTAGAAAGGCTTGTGAGCTTCATGCCTTGCTCACAGCCAGACAGATTACTGGACTAAGGCAGATTCTTGCATTGTGAGCTTCAAGACTAGACATTTGCAAACAGTGGCTTTAAAGCTGCCTTTGCCCTGACCAAAAAAGTATCATTGTAAAAGATTCCTCTGCTAAAGATTCAAAGTTGATGGGATCCATCCTGCTCTATCAAAGTTTCAAACTATTCTCCAGGGTCAGAGCTTCTGGTATTGGGAAGGGCTTTCTATGACAATCTAATCTACGCTCATCTTTCAGCTGATACATTAATTAGCTTAAATTTCTAACAAAATGCCCATGGCCATCCAAACGCAGCTTTACAATGTTGAACAAAGCAGCAAAACACAAAAACAAGTCACCAAGTATATTTCCAGCACTAAGTCAAGTCATACATATTTCAATTCACATGGCGTTTGCTCTTTCACATCTCTGAAAGTTATCCTACTTTTTATCCTGACAAGCTGTCATTGTTTCTAGTAACACATTTTTGTTTCGGTGTTGGGAGACTTTTCATTACCTTCTGTATCAGAAGAACTGTTTTCTACAGTACATATCCCAAATGCCCAAGTGAAAGAATGCCACCTGCTTGCTTTAGTACCAAAGCTAGAACTTGAGAGTCAGCACAAATGACAATAAAAAGAAATTATTTAGAATTCAGGGTGTCTCATACCAAGTAGATAGAGTAACTTTAAGGCCTATAAAATAAACACAATTTCCTTCTGTTTTACAGTAGGCATTATTCATTACCAGTATGGTTTTGTTGTGGCTGAGCTGTGTTTTGCTACCGAACATCAACAACATGACAGAAAATGTTTCAGCCTTTCTATTCTCTTTCTACAAATGTGAATGTAACAGTAAACCCAAATGACAGGTACTCCCACACATACTGGTAATCAATCAGTCAGGCGCAGTTTGAACAGCATGGTGCCCAGATGAAGCTGCGTAAGCCAGCACCTATTAGCTGCTTCCTTTGATTCTCCTGCTACTGCTCAAACACAATGCAGGATGTTGCAAAGTATAAGCAGCATTAAAAACAGACAAAAAAAAAATATCCCAAACAAAGGTCAATAAGGTGCTCTGAAGGCTTTTTCTGTTTCACTTTCTGGTTTTTAAAACAAACTGTCCTGTCAAGATCTCAATGGTCTTCCTGTGCCTGAAAAATAATTCAAGATCTCTGTATAGTTTGAGAAAGTTTAAAAAAATGCAGCATGCAGTGTAGCATTTTGGAGCCTTTCATAAAAGACTGAAAGCTGAAGAAGCAAAGTGATCATGATTACTTTTCCTGCTCTTATTTATTAGAATTCTAATTCTTTTTCTCTCTGTTCCTAAATTCCTTTCTATTACCAACCACAAGACACAATTTTCAAAGCTAACTTCACTTTACAAAGATACTGTTAGGCTTTTCTAGGACTAGGGATACTTCTGCCTTTCCCAAAACTACCAATTCTTTACATGTTATTTTCAGCTCCTAGAAGTGTCCAGAATAAGCTGGGGCAGTGAGATCATGTTTGCAGCTATGATGTTCACAACTGTGCATTTCTTTTCTTAATGATAGTTATGTTCCAGATTCTTACATGCAAACCGACTATTTTTCCGATGAATGAATTTAGAAAGTTAAAGTGCATGTCCTACAGGCTACGAGTGAATTTGTACATGCATACATGGACACATATAGAGGAAGCCTTGGGCAAATCAGTAAAGTTTCTGGCTGTGGGCTCTTTGAAGCTCTATGCTGTAGAGTTAGACATGCCAAAAGCTGAACCTTCAGTAAGACTGAAATAAATTAAAAATAAATACAGAAATTCTCAGAGGCTGGTATGTGTCTTGGAGAGCCTCAAATGGCCAATGAATTTCAGCTTGTACAGTCACTATGCCACAATTGCATGGTTATGAACTTTTACTAGTTGATTGCTCCCTTTCAACCTGCCCATTTTTTAAATCATCACAGGCCTGTTTCCGCTCGCACTAAAGCCAAAGGCTACGTTCCAACTGCTGCTCCTGGCACGTGGGGCAGGACTGCAACCCACAGCACACGCTGCAAGCAGAGCAAAGGTCTATGAAGAAAGAGGTCCTGCTGCTCCCACTGAAAAGTCCACACCTGAAATATTCTTTGTTTCCATCCATGTCCTGGATGCTAATGTATTTCCTAAGTGGGTTTTCTGGAAGTTGTGCACAGAGAAATACAAAGGGGTTTCCCAAACCACCAGAAAAAAAATCAACCTACATCTGAGCTGGTTGCAATGCTGCAAGTTTGACAGAGTCAGGATAACGGAGAAAATCCCCTCCTTCAATTTTGAGGCATGTTTGGACAGCATTGACTGTATTTCTCTAACATCAATATATTTGACTGAAATACTCCTTCAGGCAGGCACCAATTCCTCTTCCATAAGAGAGACATGAAGTCCCAATCTTGACTAGAATATTTTGAATCTTTCAGAATATAACCACATGCGTAAGTAATAACTGGGGATATGTTTTAGCAGTCCCTCCATCTCAGCGAAGTATATGTAAGTGGCATCAAAGTACTGGATATTGCTGCTCACAATACTTATGTAAGTCATTACTATTCTGGACACAGTTCTCTATGTTAGCACCAACATTGTGGCTTGCAAAAGGCATTTTTCTATGCTTATGCTTGGCATTCCTACTGGAATTATAATAGTGAGAAATCATCGCAGCCATCTAAAGGGGCTTTTGTGCATGAAGTTCCCACTCCCTTAAACACTGCTTAAGCCTGAATGACTAATGGTCTTTTTCAAGGATGACTAGATTTATGCATCTTCCCTGTGAACTTGATGCTCCCATGAAGCCAAGAAAGCTTTTATTAAAATACCAGTAATATAGCTACGTTTTACTCTCAATACCAGCAAACTAAGATTTCTACAGAGCAGAATACTTCCCAGAAGATCAAATTGCAAAAAAGGCAAACCAGGAATGACTGAGAATCATACTAATCTCACAGAAAACTGGTACTGCATTTCCAAAAATAAATTCCAGTTCCAAACCTACCCTTTCATTCCCACAATCAAATACAGGTGCAGCTCTACAACCATAATCAATGGCGGATACATACAGATGTGCAACTATCAGATTTATAAACAAAGAACGCACATGTCAGTAGCATGGACGTCCACGTCTTCACTTCAAAGAGTTTAGTACTGTATTTTGGCGGGCAAAAACATACATGTGTTTGGGACGCTCAACAGCGCAAGAAACGATCATGCACTCACTAATCAAAATCCAACTGAGGCCTTCTTTGAAAATTTGGCCCTAAATATTAAGCAGTGCCTGGGGGCTGATTAAAATTGACCTCTCCAGGGCATAGATCATGCAACACTAAGAAAACAAGCTGAAGAAACAGAAGCAAAGACTGCTGTTCTCTGCATCTTTATTGGTATGAAAACTCTTAAGACGCCAAACAAGGGGGGTGTTCGGGGGAGACGTTAATATCTGAGGAGAGAGATCAAAAGCAGTTAACGTTCCTGGCACTGCATTGTGGCATGTGTATCTTTATACTTTTAAACTTACAGTAAAAAAAAAAAAAAAAAAAAAAGAAAAAAGGAAAAAGAAACATTTCTTTGTTAAATCAAATATTGCCACATGTTACTCATTTTAAGTTTGCTGTCCTAAGATCCAACTTAATTTAGTCTGCATTGAACATTTCTGATCTGAACATTTAATGTGGCAATGTTTTGCTTTGCCAGGAATATTATCTGAATGTTAAACATGAACTCAATTTATTCATCAGAATATGGCAAGCATGATACCAAAGGTCATTTTGTTTATATTGTCCTCTAACTCCATAACTTATGGCCTGTTTCTTTCATCTTCAAACCTCAGAACACTCAACAATATTGGATGTTACAGTGTGGGCAAGAGAACTGGATTCACTTTTTCTTTTTTTTTTTTTTTTTTAGCATTTTTATTTGGAACTGGGGGGAAGAAACAGCCTTGTTCAGCAGCAAGGAAAAGCACAGAAAACATGCAACATCTGCTACATTATGAACTGGTAACAGATATGCAAGATAAGCTTGCCCTGGTACGAAGGATGCGTAAGAAGCTGTATGCATTACACCTTAATATTCACAATGCAATTATAGCTTTTTGATTCTTTAAGTAGGTGCTGATCTCAGTCACATCAGTATAAAACCACAACAACCACATACACATTTTTCATGCAAAACATGCCCACAAAGTCTTCACAGAACCGTGAGCCAAATTCTGATATTAGTTACGCTAGCAGAACTTTGTAGTAGTATCACATGCATATGTAGCTCCACTGTTCAAAATGGTACCTACAGCAGCAAGATTAGCTTAGAAACTGGTACCTATTCTTTAGAAAGCATCATACGTTGCTTGTGTTATTAAAGATGATTCCACCACTGAAAATCCTTGTCCCTCCTCCCCTCAACACCTAAAGGCAGCTTGAACCAAAAAGAATAGAACCACCCAAACAGATAAGCAGGTAGATAAGCAGGTTCCTGTTAACAGGAACATTTATTTCAAAACAAGCAAAACCATTCTTTCTGAAGTGACAGAAACATATTTGCATTCTTTACTATTTCTCATTACTTCTAAAGAATTATAAACAGAAGAGTTCACCCCACCTGCTGATAACTCAGTTTATCACTCAGTTTTTTCAGAAGTGAAATTTTCTTTTGCTTTATTGAAGAGTCATTTCCCTGATATTATATTGAATTGCTAGCACTTTCACACACTTGCATATTGGATATCACAAAAGAAATATCCATCTGCTAATGCACTATCAATAAAATCTGAAGAAACCAAACTGATTATTGGTGCTTAGACTTTCAAATCCAGTCCATAGAAACATTCGATATGTTATTGATAGTTCCCATCAAAACACTCCCCTGTGCACTATAAATGGGAGACAGAATTAAAATAAATACCTCAAACTTTACCAGAAGGAGCACCTTTACAGAAAACCCAAAGCAAAAACAACCTAATGCCAAAGGGAGCCACATCCAGAAACACTGCACTGAGAGAAGGCTGAACAGGTAACCTGATACAGACATTCAGAAGTTCAAGAGGACCAAATGCAGTGCAAGGCCCTTCCCAAAAGGCTCAGCATCCCATCTCAGTGTGGGGCTGATCCAGAAGGGCATTTTCACGGCAGTCAGATTTTCTAAACCTTGCAGCAATGGGCTTATTCAGGGTTTGATGGCAAGCCTGCAAAAACATTAGGCATCAGACTAACTGAAGTAAATTGTAATCTTAGCTCTCATTTTAGTGATGGCATAATCAAGCCTTAATCCTCCTCAAAGCGTACACCTATAATGACAATTCAGAACACTAAGGTTGTACTTTAAGTCTGTGTATTAGTAGATCCCATAGTTATATTTCTTCTCAATCATACATATATTATCCAAGTAGTTAGTGACCTCAGCAGTTAGTTCTATTCATTCAAAGGCTTCCATTTTTAAATTTTACAGATACAGCCACTTTAAGTCTAATATTTTCAAAGTTCTTTTTTTTTTGTTTTTGGTTTTTTTTTTTTTTTTTTTTTAGTGACAGACAGACATACACAAGTGTGTTAATTGACAGAGTACCTTCCTTACCTCCATAATGCATTTATACGTTTTATATACAGGTAAGCTTCAAGAGTGCATTTCTTAATCCAATGAAATATTTATCAGATCTGAGATCTAAAGTGTACATACTCAATTTTTTATGCACACCTTTACATGATTCATGAAATTCACCCATAATGTGAGTTCTTTTCATTAAATTTTGTTTTTATGTATCATTGTTACCCTTTTTTTACAACCAGATTTATATTGAACTGACAAATATCATTCAGGTATCTTTGAACAAAGTAGCTCTTACCTTTTGATAGAAATCATGGAGCTCTGGCACCTGTGGTAGGTTTCTCTGTAACCAACCAAACAAAAAAAAAATCTAGGAAAATGCTAAATTTGTAGTGAAGCACAGTGTGTTACATTACATGAGTTAGTTTCTTTATTAAAAGTTTCTTTATGAATATGTTGAGAGACAGCCAGTGCTATGTGCAATAACAGACATTGAAAAGAATATTCTGAACATATATAGAAGTGCACTGTCTCAAATGGATTTTGGACTGAAGACTGTTCAGTTTCTCAGTCAAATTTGTGTTCTCAAACATCTGCAAGGGCAGCTGGAATTTCAGTCAAAAGCATGCTCCTATAAACTAAAACTTAGACTTGCATTACAGGTATAAGGGATTATAATTTACTGGTGAGAAATAGTTTGACTATTGAAATGTCTGTCTGTTGGGTTTTTTGTTTGTTTGGGGGTTTTGTGTTTGTTTTTATTTGCCGCTCTGCTGCAATATAGGTAAGATACAGGCTTTTGTCATAATTTTATAGAACACAGCATGGAGGGTGGGCATATGGGAGCTACCTCATACACAGTATGGAGGACTGTGAGCTCTGTTACTCAAGCAGCAGTAACTGGTCCAAAGCTCGAGGGGTTTGTTTGAGCTACTTATGGCTCCACGTCCTTCCGTGCTGCTCAGTGCCTCCCAGCAGCACTCAGTGAGGTTGCTGTGAAGCGCCCTCCATCACTCAACAAATATTCCTTCAGCTGTCTCTAAAACAGCTACCCAACACTTTGTTAACATGGGCTTGAAATGAAAGTCACAACAACCAGGAACACATTTTATTCCTCTAGAAAACAGGTAAACACACTGATACCCTGCAAGCCAGATATAAAGAAATTTCACACTTCAACCAGCATTTTCAAGAGCACAAAGCATCTATTTATATAAACTATTTCATAGATGGCATCCCACCTTAGCCCTTCTGTATTATTGTCTTTTTTTGGATACACAAGGCTTGGTTGTACACACTAAACACATATTTGAGGTACTCTCAACTCATACTGACTCAGTAGGAGACAAGGGCTTGGCACTTTGTATAATCTAGCCCTCAAAAATGCAAGTAACAGGAGTTTACAATGTCATTTTTCAAACTCTGCTGAATAGCATAAGACTGCTAATATTACATTACAGTGTCACAAAATCATAGGAAAATGCTTTAACTTTCTAAATAATTCGAGGCACCAAATTGCACTACTTAATGTTAACCGTACATTGTATTTATTTATGTTAACAGAAGTAATACTTTTAAGTACTAACCCCAGCTACTGACCCTTTACACAAACTAATTCCTCAACTAACATTTGAATCGTTTTTTCTGTCTCTTGATTTCAGTGGGAGGAAAAGAAAATCCAAACGCCATCTCTCTTTCCTTCATAGTTAAGATCAACATTTGCTCAAACGCAAGTTATAGGCAGAAGACAGAATGTCTCCATTGTGAAAATGGGTGTAGAAACATCTCTTGGGCTGCAAATTTAATTGAAGTTCAAAATCAGCAAAAGAATTCTGACTTTTAATATTAACTCCTATATATAAAAATGCATATTGTACACATACATATGTATAGTGTGTGTATAGCTTTACACTTTTTTTATATATGTTCCACTTTAAGTAGTCAACTGGTTGAGATCAGGATTTTATTTTTCCTTGAAAAAGTTATTGTCACAAATACTAGAAAATATTCCTGCGATAATTTCAGTGACAGGACTACCTGCATAGTTAGTCATTTGAGCTCTGTTTATGGTCCAGAAAATATAGTGGGTTTGCAATTAAAATGTAATAAAAAAAGAGGCTTGTTTAATGGCTGAAACCACTGTAAACACTAAGTTCAACTACTTAAAAGAACAGAAAGTGACTGCAAGATTAGTTTTCCTTGAAGTTTTCCTCTAGAACCTTGTGATTTGGCATGCCAAGCAATACATTCACTTCTGAGAAAGAGGTCCAAAACACCAGATTTTTCAGATTTGGAACATCACTAAACCTTTGGAAACATAGTCCAAGACTACTTTTAGTTACCTTGTTAAGCTGGCCACAGCTCCTACAGAAGCTTTAAAAAAAAATAATTACCTAATTGTTCAGCGGTTTCATTTCTCCACTTGGTCAGGATTTCCCAAACTTGCACAAAACTTTCTTGTTATCTCTAGCAACTGGCCATAAGCTTGCTGGCTTTCAATAGCTAAAGGAATATTCTCCCTCTCAGGAACAAGAAATATTATTTGGGCATCAGGATTATCCTGAACCTCTACTCAGGGAGAAGAAAACTACACAGGTCTGAAAAAAAACATTCCTAAAGCTGAGCATGCATGCCTGTGGCTGGGCTAAACCTTTTATTTCACTCCTGTGGAACTGTCTTCCCAATTAAATAATATCAGTGTTGATAGCTCAATCTCCAGGAAACTGTCATTATGCCATCAGAGGAAACTGACGTTGATTCCCTCTTGCAGCTCTCATTAGTGAGGCCAAAGGTGGGAAGGGAAGCTGACTTACTCTTTCACTCTCAAAATGAAAGGATGACCACAGAGGTGTCCTTCATGTGAGGATACAGGGTTACTAGCCTGGTGTATAAGTCATGGTTTAGATTCATCTAGAAAAATGAAAAAAAACCCAACAAAACCCAAAACAAACAAGAGATGCTGCCACTCTCTTGCTAGTTCAAAGCAAAAAAGCACTTAAACAATTCATAGTTTATAACAAGGCAGATCACAAAGAATAAAAAAAAAAAGTTACATAAATCATGTAATCTCTTTCCGAGTGCAGTTCATTAAGAGCTTCAAATCAAAATAACATACCGACCCCCCCCCCAAAAAAAAAAGCTGAGATAATTAGATTTGTACAGCCAACTTATTGTGCTAGCATTCCAAGACATCTTGAAATGCACACCAACAAATTTTTGGCTAAAAGCATTACTAGAAAGATTCCTTTGAAAAATGGCTTAGTGTACGAGTAGCCCATCCAAAGCTGCTCCAAGTACTGCTCCATGCTGCTTTTTCTCTTTCCCAATTTTAAAAGCAAATGCATGGTATGTTCAGCTAACTATCCAGGGTAACAAAACAGAAAAGCTGAGCGTCTGAATTGATGAGGGCACAGAACCTGTGGGCAGGCCACATTCGTTTTACAGCAACCCAGGAAGGCAGGAGAGCACAGATTTTATGCTTTCACTTATCCTAGAGAAGGGAAACATGCAATGAGTGAAAAACCTTCTGGACTTGACACTTACTCACAGCCCTGGAGACTATGGATCTGCTTTGGGTTTTTTGTACTATAAAGCCATAGTAGATTCTTAGAAGTTCAGTAGAGCTGTGAGGAAGAGAAGCTTAGATATGCCTCAATGAGCAGCTACATACTTTAATAAGTTGCTACATCCTGTAAACTATATATTTGTACATCTTTGCATTTTTTAACTTCTCAGAAATTTCTACCAATGAAAATTTTAGCAATTTGCCTGTGTCTGCCCAAAGCTTCTTTAATATTTGGCTGCAAAAAGATCTTTCTTTCTCAATAGTTACTAGCATAGTCTGTGAAAACTAGTATTTTTTTCTAGGCTTGAAAAATCATGAGCATTTCCTAGTGCCAAAGTTCCTCTTCTAGTTTACTAACAAAAGACAGGAGACAACACAGGGAATGCAAGTAGAGCCGAAAGGTGTGTCAAAGTCTCCCAAAATTTATGTTGTGATTTTTTTACAGGACACAACAGAAATACCCCTCACTCCAAGCCAAATACTTAAGTTTTTATTAAATTCCTGAAGTCACTGGACTAAATCCTAGCTTCAGTTAAGACTTTGTATGCCTAAAATCTTACATAAAGACTGGGGAAAGGACTACAGAAGTTCGGCTTGAAATTTACATGGGCAGAATTTCCAGGAAGAAAATGCAGTACAGTGGTGATGCTGACGGTCATGAGAATCTGAATATTTTCACTGCATATATAAAAAAAAACCTTCAATCCTAAATAGACATTTAATATGCACATCTGTATGTACAGGATGACAGCCTTCTCATTCGCTTGTGTAGCGCCATTGGTTAGAGTTTCAACTCAGTCATACCAATGTGCAACATAGGTTCCTCACACACACATACGGGAACCACTAGCATATCTCACAGGATTGCAAACTGTACCCCAAGAGATGAAACGGTCTTGTACACATCACAACATCAGCTCAACTTTCAGATGCTGGAGAGAAAGGTAGGAGCAATGGTCCGGAATCTGGGCTAACACGTGAAGCCATGGGTTCAGAAACTTCTCTGGGACCACTGGAAAATACCTCATGTTTTTGTCTACCTTATCTGTAAGGTGAGATGATACCACTGCTATTTCACAAGACTGACTGAACAGTGACATATTTCAAGAATGGGATGTTTTGTAAATATCCAAGATTCACAAGTGATATAAAATAGTAAGAAAATATAGTATGCAAAAAAGATGCAAAACCAATCAATATTGCAACTAGAGCCAGGCAAGCAGAGGCAGATGGAAAATGCTATTCAAAGACTAGAAAAGGCTTCCGTAAGTTCTCCTCAGAGAATGAGACTATAAACATAGTCACAAGACTTCCTTTGGGAAAAAGTAGCAGATAGGCAAATGAAAATAAAATGTGTTAAACTCAAAACAACACTAAAAACATTTAAGCAAGTGAAAGATGTGAAGTTCTGCATTTTAAACTACTAATGGTTCTACAGAGTCTCCAAAACCACAACCCAGATACAGCCATTTGTGCAGCATTCTCTGGAACAAGCTATCTTATAGTTCAAGCGCAAGGTGATTAAAAAAATTTACCTTTGTCATGTGTAGTCTTGGAGCATGCAAGAGAATACTGTTTCTGATATTGTGCTGGAAACAAAGCACCAGTAGTGACAAATGAAGCCAAGACCCAGCAGGTACAGCAGAGCAGGCTAGCATGTGTCCTGCTTTAAAGTATTTGGCCTTATGCTTTGTTGGTTGCTTTTGTACATCACAAAATTCTGAGTAATTGGAGTTGCTCTTTACTGTTATAAAATAAGTTAAGTTTGTACTTTTCAGATATCAAGTGCTACAGAATAAATCTGACATGCAAGATAGCCAAATAATACAAGAAACAATCAATCATTTTTAAGCAGAAGACTTGCAAGAGTTGTCATCAAAGGATCGTGTAATGCATTGCTCACAAGTATTCAGCTGGCTGCATATATCTCTGAAAGCATTCACTAACTGAAAATTGCTGTTTGGGTAGTCATTATCAGTCTCTTGGGTTTTAGTCTAACCAATGAGCAGAAAAAAACACCACGTGATTTACACGACCAACCATTTACGGGCAAGAACTACTATTAAATGATATTTATAGTCATTCATTAATAATCCACAGGCTGAACTTTGTTCTTTAATTATATTGCAGATACTTACACAATCATGAATACAACTGTAAAAATCAGAATGATGCATGAAGAAGGAAGAATGCTAAACACATCATATAAATCACATAAAATACATAAATTGACTATTATTATGTGCAGCCCTATATTTAGCAGTTAAAACTATTGCTCTTAACTTTTTTTTGTACTTTTATGAGAAACAACAGCGTCTCGCAACACTTTTGCACACTTCTTCGTTTTACAGACTGAAGCTGAGACAGATGATACAATTTCCTCAAACAAAACACAACACTGGAGCCAGGGATGAACCCAGATGTCTTAATTTTCAATGCAGGAATTATTCCAGACTTCATTCTTTCATTCAGTGCTGAAGATAGATGTCACAAAAATAATTTACACTGCTTTAGGTTTATTTTTTGAATTTCAGTGGAACGGTCTTTTTTATTTGGCAAGTGGAATGAATACAATGTAATCCTTGAAATAAATCCTGCCATTGAAATTATGCTTGGAAAAAGGAGCCCTAACCTTTTATTTGCACAGGCAATGAATTCAAATTCCAAAATAGCAAATTTCAGCAAAATAAATTGGAAGAGTTCAACCAGTTGATTTTTCTGTTTGAAAGATCAGTTTCGAACCTCTAACTTTCCTCAATGTATACAGAAGGAACATGTTTTCAAGAATTTTGTTGTCCGCTATGGGTGTACGAATACTTAAATTAATTTCTTTTAACAAAAGTTTAGGCAGTGAAGTTATTAAAGAAGCTGTTCTCCCTCATCTCCAAAAATGTACTGTGTTGCCAAGAGAGATAGTTGGTGACTTCCTCACAATGATTAACTTCAGGGAATATGGGAATAAAGAGCAAGTCTCATCAGCCACTCGCAAAAAGAGGCAGAGATAAAATTCATGATATTATGGATACCTTTAAATGTTTTCTGCACAGTGCTTGGGTTACTGGACACAAATGCATGGGAACAAGCATACAATCACACTGAGACGATGCCACTGTGACAACAGCAGCAAACCTGAGGAGGGAGTCAGGAGCTGCTAGGAGATACGAGCTTGTCCTTTCAAGGAGCCGTTCTACAGAAACAATCCCAAGGGCAGGCTGCCTGCCCTTCTGCTCCCCCGACTACTCAGGGACAGCAAAGCATCTGGTCCTTCAAAGCATCCTGCCACCTCACTGCTAAGCCAAACGGAATTCCAGGTCTCCAACTTGAGTTTATTCCCCATTTTAAAAGGTTTTTCGTGGTTAAAGGAGATATATAACCCGGGTGACAATCCACGAGACAGCACGAATTCATGAAGACAGAATTACTGAGTCAGGGCAAGAAAACGTCTTTTGGAATTGCCTCAGATTCTAATATTTTTCCTCAATAACTTTGCCAAGCAATAATAAAGAAAAAACAAACCACAGTCTGGTTTCTGGGTGGCTAAAGTGGTTATATCCACGGCATAAAATACCAAACAAAACTATCTTTTAATAAAAAACTTTCCTTCAAACATAAAATTGATACTTCTTTCTGGTTTATGGATAATCTAGCTTGATTACTATAATTGTCAGAAAAATGCTGAAATTTAACTCTCCTCTTCTTTAAACAAAGATTGTCTTACACGCTTGGGATCAATCCATTGACTCTTTTGCACTGGTGGAGTAACGCGGAGGGTAAAGTCTTAAAGAGACCCAGAAATTTGACTGTCCTGACCCACTAAGCAGTGTTGAAGAAGCATGACATTCCCCACGATTGCTTAGTACAGACAACGCAAAATGAGAAAGAAGCCAACAGTGCCCAAAGCATTGCCCAGCTAAGGGAGGGAGGCACACAGTGCTAGACCCTGGCTGCAGGTGCAGAAGCATGTGTGACTTTTTGGAGTCGTAGGGAGTGCAGGACATGATGTTGCTCCCAGCCGGCCGGAGGCAGGCTGCCATAGGTCGCACTCGTAAGTCAAAACGCCTCAAGTCAGCTCCACTCAGCTGCTCCCTTGCTCACCACCCCCAAGCATGGCTAATACACTTAAAGACATGATTTAACCTGCGTGGTTGATTCCCAGAGTAAACTAATTCTCTGTATGGTTCCTTGAAAACATATGCAAGACCCTGACACAGACAATATTGACACTTTTCAGTCTCATTATGTTAACTGCAATATCTAAGTAGTTCCCATTAAAACACTAACAGCATTAAATGTACACTGACAAATGCATCCTCCATTGAAATTAGATCATCTAGTAAAAAGACAGGGCTGAGCACTTATGGCCTAAGTTTCTGGACTTACAGTCCCTTTGTAACTAAAAGTAAACTCTCTAAAGTATTGGAGAAACTGGCTGAAGTTTTATCTTACTGCAAACTCTTCCTCTACAAATAATGAGTTCCTGTGTCATTTTTAAATTGCTGCAGTAAGTCACTGTCTGAAGTGGCTTGTCCATCTCTGGCTCTTATTTCATACTCTCATTATTGAGATACCGTCTTTGGGGTTTTTATTGTTAGTTTTAGCTGGTCCAAAGCTGACCTCCTTGAATCAAACCAGAACACTGCTGCAGGATGGTGTTCCTTCATTGAGAATAAACTACTTGTTTACTCATTTCACAGTCTATCACAGTCTTCCCCAAACTTCTCAGTACCAAATGAGACATATCATCACCTACCAGCTTGGCAAATGGCACCTGGAAAAAGTTAAATTGACTTCTTCTGAAGCTTTTACCTGTCCAGTTGACTTTATATGGGCTCAACATCAGAGCCTCAACAACAACATCAGAGACTGAGCCAGGAAACAATGGAGCTGAAAGGCGGGGGGGGGGGGGGGGGGGGATATTTAACTTCCAACTACAATTAAAGATTGCAAAAATGAGCCTGACAATATTCAGTTGAAAAGCTACTGAGAAATGAACAATGAAAAGTCTGCAGAGCCCTGGCCTCTATTTATTTATGGACTCCCAGGCCATTCCTTTCTGCATCAAAATGTTCTCCATGAGCTTTCCTTTAGTGTCATTCTTCACACGATAGCCAAGTCAGAGAGTGACAATAAAAACTTGCTGCAAACATTTAAAAACTAAGAAAATTCCTTGGCATTACTAATATAGTTTTTTATAACACGACAAAAATCTTTTGAGGGGGTTTCCTTCTTGTTTTTCTGTGTCTTTGTTTTTAAACCTTAAGGTCTGTTTAAACAGTCGGGTCAGACCTGGAATTTTGCAGCATATGTTTTGCAAACCCTCATTCATCTGTTCATTCTAACAGCTTTCTCAGTTTCTGTCACTCAGAGTAAAATATGTCATCTCTCTGAAAGCTTAAATAGCAATAGAAATATTATTAAAACACTAGCAAACTCTTGCTCAGCAATCCAATATTTAAGTGATACACCACATTTGGCATTTTTACTGTTGAATATTATAACTGCTTTGTTCAGAATGCCTTACACACATTGCAATTTATTAGGATCTCTTCTAGTGAGTAATTTGTTCTAATTTGCTTGAAATATATAATACCTATTAGTTATAGATTACACTTTTTTTTTTTTCTGGCCCTCCAATGTTTCAGTTTTATGAAGCTTGAGATAAAAAAAGTCCAGTCCCAGAAATTGGCAGAATTTACAATCTATTAAGATTCCACATACAATCTTCTTAGCAGCAGTTCATATTAAACACAGAAGAGATGAACTGGAATGTAACATCCATTAAAAAAAAAACAACAAAACACCCCAAAACACATACGTGATCAAAAGCAAGAAACTGTAGTATGAATAAACTGGTGAGATTGTTTTATGTGAAATCTGATGGAGATTTTGCTACAAGGGGTTCTCCAGTTTGGAGTGTACACGACTTAATATTGGTAGGACTATTTTCCACGTAATGCTCCTAAGGATGAAACAAGCTCCCTTCATAGCTTGTCTGCATGTTGGCAGATGTCTGTTGTTAACAAGGGAGTCCTGCATACTCTGTTCTCTCCTGGAGTTTTAATTTTGTTCTCTTATTTCTTTTGTCAGTTCCTTTTATCTACAATGAAAGTCACACATCCTGAAAGCATAGTTCCTTGTGCATATGGAGTACCTATCTCCAACATAGCCATATATATACATGCACATATATTTTCTAATTCCACTACAAGAAAAAAAAAATAATCAAGGAATAATCTCTGGAATTTGAAATTTTGATTTGAATCTTCACTCACTGCTGCAAAATGGTCCTAAACAACCTTTAGTCTACCAGTTCCACATACCCCATTTTACATGCGAGACCTCCTCATGAAAGACAACGCTTAACATTTTGTCAGGTCTCAGATCTCTGACTCATCAATAAAGAGCATGTTTCTGGTATACAAGGGACAAAATTCATCCCTGGAATACCACCACGGGGGCTGCCTTTTGTTCATTACATAACCATTATTTAGTGCTTGAAATGAATGTGCATGTCAGAGAAGTTTTAAGAGCGGATTTCTACTTTATACATACATTAGCAAATCTTCAGAGGTTACCTGGCTAATTGAATACCATCATAATTCCCCTGCAACGAGCCTGTGGAATGAACTGCCATTCAAACATGGAAAGGAAACAGAGACTGCAATATGGCAAATTTAATACAAAGACTTTTAACAGCGATTGCCAGAGGAGCTCTCAAAATTAATCACTTTCAGACAATGTTGCTAATTCCTATTTAAGTTTGAAATATTTAACACACTGATCTTTTCAGAGTGTAGTTCAAAGAGCATACTCCTCCTCTTCAGAGGCAACTAGGGACTAAGTTTCTACAATAGGACTGCAAGAGCACCAGAGTAGCTCTGCAGTAGCTTATAAAGATGGTGGGTTAGCCTGGTTACTGGGATACTTACTCCATCAGTTTAGTTCAACAAAAAGTTTTAAAGACAAACAAGCCAAAATAAGGGATCAACAATGGTTCCCTTTTCTGCAGATCAACAGGGCTCATCAGCGGCTGATGTCAGAACAAGCTGAGGCCCAGGTCTCACCACATACAGAGGGCTGGATGTACCCATACATCTATGACTTAGATCTGTTTTGTTTCCCAGTATGCGCTGATCAGTTTTTATGTCAAACAGATGCACATGTAAACTGCTTATTGTCAAGTCTTTCTTCCTTTTATGCTTTGTTCCCCTTGCCAAATAAACATGCTTAGGTTCGATGTCTGATCATTGCACACCAGCTGCCACAACTTCCTGCAAGGAAAAAGACACAGGTGCCAATATTCAGGTGAACCAACCAGCTAAGTGCTATCAGCACACCTAAGTACTGCTGTAAGGCCTGGCCTAACATGGAGACATTCCCTAAGAGCAGGTAACACCCTTATACATAGAAATTAAAGGATGCATCAAGAAAGACTAGGAAGAAAATGGATGAATAACTAACCCTAGCCTTGGCAGCTTTTACCAATATCCTTAAAGCTGACATTTGACAAAACAGAAGCTTTGGTTAAGAGTTTTAACAGAGCTACCAATCCTATTGGTTTTCAAGTGTCACAGAAATGCTCTGATCCTCTCTTTTACAGGAAAAACTCTTACAGAGCTTGACCTGAGGCCCAAAGATTCCCATTTACTTCAACTGCATTTAGACTGATCCGTGTATAGTTCTTTATATTCTATGTAAGATGCATGAAAATACATTAAAAGTAACCTAATTTAATTAAATCTTTGTTTAATTACATCCATTGGAGCTGAACTGTCAGATACAGCTTGAGTTTCCACAACCTTTTCAGGAAAAAGACATATAAAGGGTTTTAAAACACTATGTTAAAAGTGTAATGCTTATGCATTGAAAGACCTCTGCTAACATTTATCTATAGCAGATATGAACTTGAAAGTTTCATTTACTCTGGTTTCATTCTGAAGCTGCATAGGATTAAAATGACATCCAAATGCTCAAGTGGATCCCAGCTATGCCACAGATCTCACTCATCTTCCTCTTGTGGAAGAGGATTTATGGGCTTTTAGTCTCCTAATAAACATCTCGAGTTTGTTATGGCAACATATACTGTGTATACTGTAACACATACAGTAAAGAATACTGTGACGCATACTGTGGCCACAGTGCAGTGTGACACACAGTGCATGATCTGTAGAGCCTTTGGAAAGAGGAGATCTGGGAGACAGCTGTCTGCCATCACAGGGGACTCAATCAGGAACATATCCTTCCCAGTTATCATATTTCTTTTTAAATAACACCCTCAAATATTTACACACAAACATAAGCGCATGCGCACACAAACCTTCCAAATACACTGGTGAATGATTTACTCACTACTCAATATTGTATGTCTTCTAGAATACAGAATTCCAGCTGCATAAAACAGTTTAGAAAAAGCATGTATTGAAAATCAGCTTCAAAGACCACAGAAGTTAGTGTGAGTTCAGTGAATTAAATTACACTGATTCATCTTGTTGCTGTACTGTAGATTAGTTTTCATTACATGAATCCTGCCAGCTTTTGAGTGCAAGGCAGTTATAGGTGGCTCTTGTGGGATGAGCCATTGTTTCCTCACCTTTTCCATCTATATCTGATGCCGATTTTTCAAGTAGCTACAGACTGAAACTCTACAGTATATATCCACGCAGCATTTTTTATTTTGCTAAGATGATGAGCAAGGTATATAGTAATTTCTTTCCTTCAGTCATAGCATTGGCCTATCAGAAGAAAATGCAAATGGGATTAATCCTCATCCTACACAAAAGTCAATTTCTAAAACATTATGTCCTTCTCCAGACAGCCACAGGCTGTAGCTACTAGGCAACATGAGAACCATCTCAGTCTTGTCTTGTTTCAGAGCAAGTATGACAAAGGAAACCCCTGGGAACTCTGCTAGTTGTGCTTCCAGTTTATCGACTGACCATATGCAAGTCACTTTTTCTACATCCCAGTTACTTCAATTGCAAAAACTGGCTTAAGGAAATCCACCTCTGTATGGTACCCAAACTGAAACCCAAAACTGAACTCCTAGTTGCACACTAGATACCACTTCACAAAGAACACTCCCTACTGCCTGCAAAAAATGAATATCAAGGTTATTGCTGCATTCACTTCTCCTGCAAAGTTTCCATAAAGCATAAAGATCTTCCAAATACCTGGTGGCCAGCTTCAGGGTGGACTTTTTAAACAGGACTAGATTATTTCCTTCTTATTACTTTATGCTAATCAACAGGAAAATATAGTTCCTGTTCTTGAGCATGTTAATGTACAAAAAGTACTGATTTTATAAAACTATTCTTTTAATTATGTACTTGAAAAAACTGCTTAGATACATAAAAATTAAATAGATCTAATGAAGTGGAATGGAGTGTTAAGTTTAATTAAACAAATTAAAAAATTTGCAGAAAAGATATTAAGTGATCTTTTGAAATGGAAATGGTATAGTTAGTTTTACACTTCATGTTAAGATTACAGCTGAGTGGGTAAAATACTCCCAAATGCACCACGGTAAATTCTGCAGGGCAAACAAAGCACACATCTACACATACAATTTCTTATAAATATTTGCTCAGATGAAAAAAATTGTTTGTCTGCACTTTGTCTTTACTTTTAACAAACATCCTAGGAAAGATGCTTTCTTGACACACTTTTTTCTACAAACAATGAATTTTTACTGAATCTGGGAGAGAATAACTTTTAAAATAATCAATCTCAGCATCTGTACATCTCCTGAAAACCTGAGTACAAGTGCTCTGCTTTTCCAGATACACAAATGAAAAGCACCTCGCAGGTGACCTGTCTTGTGTCTCCAGCATTGCCCCAATGCTTTCACTCTTAAAATATTTCTCCTAAACCATCCACAACCAAGGAAATTTGCAGAAATTGTCCGGTGAGTACTTTCGAACACACATACTCAGAAAAATCATCAACCGCCACGAAACTGGAATGAGGCTAGAAATGAGCGTATTTATGAAGTTATTCATTGTTTTACAGCATTTCTCCTTATCTTTCCAATTCTACCTCAGCAATCTTTGGGTTTCCACGGACAGTCCCCCTGAAGGTTATCAGGCAGAGTGACCTACCCGGCTCCAGCTGGGTACAAATAAATCTTCTGCAGCGTTGCCAAGTAGTCCTCTAAGTTTATAGCAACTTTCAGAGTTTTATGGTTTTTATAATTAAACCTTCAATTAAACATAAGAAATCCATACCTCATAAAAAAAGTTATCTACCCGCCATGTTTGCTGATGGTGCAGAAGATGAGTGTTACACAAAGAAAGCCCCTCACCAAAACACCCGCGCTTTGGGAACGGATGGTCTCTGGTCCTCCTGGTTCTCAAAGAACGCTCCATCACCTCACTTCTCCTGAGCCCTTTGGGGTGGCAATGGTGAGCCCAAAGCCAGTGGGCTGCTCTGCCTGAGGAAGTTTTTGTTACAGGCTGAACATCCCTGCACAGCAACCCGAGTGTTACTCGCTTCCAGACTCCCCTCAGATGCTGGAGGGGGGCACATGCTGCCACCTCAGCACGCTGGGAAGGCCTCAGCTTTCTGCTGCAACAGCCACAACCCAACAGCCTCGTTTTGCTTCTTTCAAAGCCGTAGTTTGAAGACGTGAAACACGTGCTTGACTTTCAGCCTGCTACTATGCCTTCCTTAAATAAACAGGACTCGAAGCGTCTGCTTTGAGACGAGAGTCACGGTTTTCCTGTCGCTACCCCTGGCAGGGGTACAGCGTGTGGTAAGCACAGGCGATGGCGAGGGGCCAAGGACGGAGCAGCCCGTTTTGGCACCCTTCCCATACTAGTGACTGAAAGCTGCGTGTTCATTTCCAAGAGCCTGTGTGAAAATGCCTGGCTGTTCAGAAATACCGTCAGGCCCCCGCTGAGGTGACTTTGGCCCCAAATATCAACCACAACGCTGACAAGTGGCTTAAGGTGAGGTGAAACGTGGCCCAACACACTGACCTCTATGCTGACAGCCCTAACGCAATACCATGCGTAAATGGGTGACTTTTGCTCACTGCAATGAGGCCAGCGTTGATCACGCAATAAACTGGGAGCTGTGGGCATGCACATCCTGTGGAATTGGGGCACATTGTGCCACCGATCCTGGTGTGGGAAACCGAGGGCCGATTTTAAGGTAAAGCAGCACTGGGGTGAGCACGCTCTACCTACACTGCTCCAAAGCACTGAAATCCCAGCACAGACTACATCATGCTAGATTTAAAAAATACCCTCGCTCCTCAAAACTAACCAAAACCTCCAAAATAAGGCACAGAAAACACTGTTCAAGGTCTCTGACTGCGATTGTTTCTTCTCCCCCACCACTCTCCATTGCAACTAGTTTAGAAAGAGAGAGAAAAAAAGGACCTTGCTGTAAAACCTAATGCCTGAAAAGCTTTCAAAAAGACTTAAAATAAGTATTTGTCTCTCTTCATAATGAGTTGAGCTCAGAAGTCACAGAAAGGTCATATCACAAAGGGAGTGGCTCCTGAGGCGAAGGGAAGCCTTTATTACTTTAACTAACCTCCTTGAGGGCAATTTCACATCCATAATACAAACTATTCAAACAATGTGCAATGAAAGTAGGTAAATGATCACCTTGTATGTGCTCAGATTTTGATTAGCCATTTTATTTTGCTCTATTTAAAATCTGGCAGAGCTAATTCTTTAATCCAATATTTTTAATGTGCTCAGTTATATCAGAAAGATTTTTTTTTTGTCAGCACAGCTGAATGGCATGGTAATTAATAATAATCCTAATGATCAGAGCTTGCAAAATAAATTATTACTGAATAAGCAGAATTAAAGTTCTATATAGTCCTCTTGTATCTGAAAGTAATGCTTGCATGTCTCCTTACAGCATTATGTTTAATAGATAAAATTTGACTGAAGTGTGGCTGTCTTTTAGATGTATTGTGCAGAAATGGGAATGATTTGCAGTATACGGTATGTATTATAAATGTACAGACTTTCTAAAAAGGCCTCATATTTTGTATCACCTTCTTCCTGTTAGCAGGAAATCTTACAGAGTTCTCACATTTGATAAAATCACCTACACCATGCTTCCCCCCACCCAACCCTGCTGTAGATCTAGGAGAGGATAAAACAGGCTCTCTGCTTTGTATCATCTTCATTGCAGAGTGCTATATACCTTCTCACTTTTTGGTTTACAAGAGTAGTATTACCTGCTTGGTGGGCAACCTTACCCTAATCATGACATAGTCAAAATTAGGAGGAATAATCATGTTCGATATTTTTGTCCCAGTAGGTGCCAGGTTTAACACAAGCAGAGATTAATTAGGATAATACCTCCTGTGTATACAGTCCATCCCATCCAAGAACTACAAACCCCTCCCAAAGATGGTTTAGCATTTTTACCTCTGCTTGGATGAGAGGGAAACAGAGGAAGAGAACCAATGACCATCAGTATTTAATAATAATTACATTAATACAGATAGCCAATCCAGCTCCCACCCAGTGTCTGAAAGAAGAAAATGCCCTCCGATTTTCAATGCTAGCACATGACAAGAGCCCAGCTGTCCAGGTACCTATGAGCTTGGGCACTCTGGGGGCGTTTTGATGCTACACGGGACCATCACAGGTGTACTGTAGATGCTCTCCATGGGTTGTGTTACAAGAAATAGCAGTGATTTTTTCCTGGTTTGCACTCTGTGAACCCCTAAAACAGTGAGTATCTAGTGAAAGGACCTTCCTGTCAAACACAATAGAGAGATGAATTCTGAAAAAAAAAACCCAAACAAAACACCAGAGGGAGAGAAGGAGAAGAAACAGCCTAAATTAATCGGAGATTAGTATCATTAATGAAGGGAAAAATGCTTAAGCCAGAATCACTGTGTTAGAAGAGGGTAGTAGAAAATGGTGGAGAAAACCAACTGATTTTGAGGGAGTGCTAATGAAGAAGAAAACTCTGGGACAAAATCTGGTAACACTGGCTTTTCTTCCATCATGAAACAACAGTTCAAGAAATATGCACACCTAGTCTGACACCAGGACAGAGGTATCCTTTACCTGCTAGTGCTGGAAGGCTCCACTAAGTAAAACACACGTTGAGGGGACAAGCAAATTTTGAGCCTCCATCCAGAGACTCTTCTCACTAGGCTTCAAATTTTGACCCTTTCAACTTAGGGTTTCTATTTCACTTTTTACTTATAGCAACATCAACTACACATTTACTTCAGCAACGCAAAATGAAAGCGATTCTTACAGGATTCCAAGAGGCAGGGCTTTAAGAACAAAAACCCTAATACAGGAATATCACTAGGCTTGCAATAAAATTAAAAGACTTGACATCATTGCTGTGCCACCTTTACTGTTTTGAAAGGCTCTGAAGAGATTTTCTTCTTGGGAAGATGAAATAGAAAATAAGGTCCAAGGACTTGGTCAGTATTTTTTAGTGCCTGCCAAAGCCTCATTCCAGCTCTACTTTTGAAGTCACTAACCTGAGTGCTTACAACACTCAAGTGCAGCACAGATTTATAGTATGTTTTTATTTAAAGAAAAGAAATAGCCTACAGTACCAGGCATGAGATGATATATATCCTGTCTGTTCCGAATGAACTGCTGTAGCAGACATTAAAAAGGAAAGGTGAGTTTTAAGAATACCGCTTTAGAAAAAACACTCCACCAGCTAAACCTATTTCATCCCCACTTATATCTTATTTTTAAGAAGGGAAGACAGAATGAATTAAATTGAAAGCCATGTATTAAGTCTTTAGAATTTTCACAGAAGTTTATTGAACAAAACTCCTAAGAAGCTGCTTGCTTTTTTATCCACAGAAACCTATTTATAAGAGCTGAATTCTAATAAACACAGATTGCAGTGCAAAGAAAAAAAGGTCAGCAGTGTATGCTCAAAGCTTTATTGATGTCTTGTCAATCAATCTTTTATTTTGTTATTTAATTTTTTTTTTTAAGAAAAAAATGCATGTAAGCACTTTTTCTCCTAATAGTGGATTTATTGAGCATTTCAACAAATCAGATCATAGATACAATAAGCAATGATGGCCGATTATCAACTTTGTGTTTTCAGGTCAGGTTGTAAATTGACCCTGTGTTCCCTTCTCTTCTTTCTGGGGAATAGCTAAGGCCCTTTTCAAATACAATAATTTCCAATAAACTTTTTTCTTCTATGCTTTCAACATTCTAGAAGAGCAAGCTTAGTGAGGAAGAAAGCAACTCTGCTGGACAAATATATACAGTCACATACATTGTCTCCTTGTAAACTAGTTAAAATAAAGCTGACTCTTAAATCTAAGAGTGGTGAATCCAAGGGACACAAAACCATAGCATTTTCCTCCTAACAGTTAGTGTGAGTTCTGTAAAGCCCAGTAACAGACATCAGCTCTGATCCTGCACACGAAAGGCAGAGCTGCCAAGCCCTCCCAACTCCGGTTAAGTGGTCACCCCTTCTTTCCAAGGCAAACCAGCCAACCTTTTCCATCTGGCTGCAGTCCTTCCTCAACATTTTGTTTCCCCAACTTTTCCAACGTCCCTTTCAGTTTTATAATTTTGAGAGCCAGCGATCAGTACCTGCACATAGTAAATCAGACAGGACTGCCCATGGCGTTACTCTGTTATTTGTCACCTATTCTTCTTGCAACTTCACCATTCTCTCTAACTTTTTTATCTGCAACTTCACATTGAGAAGTCGACACTGAGGTGTCCAATGTGATAGTGGATTCCCTTGCCTGAGTTGACACAGTTAATTTAGCAGAGTACAAAGTACAATGATAGACTCTTTTCTTCCCTCTGGTATACATTATTTTGCATTCACTTGCCATCACATTGTCCGTACACTTCTTTAGTTAGGTCTTTTGTTCTTGTAAGTCCTTTCTCCCTAATATAAAAAATAAAGCATGCAGACAGAAGAAAGCATGGACATTGCCAGAGCCCCTCAGAAGCCCAGAGAAGATGGAAAATATATTTTACTCCATGAGAAACATCCAGTCCACAATATCCTCCGCAAGTTATATAACACACCTGCAACTCTTGATCTCTCTCCCCATCTTTTCCACGTTTCAATACACTTACACAGTCCGAGAAGTAACCTTAATATTCTAGTTGCTAACTTTCTCCTATATGGCAGCAGCCCAAGCACGCATGTAAAGGGGAATCATGCTACTATATTTTGATGGTAAAAAAAAAAAACCCAAACCAAACCACTGCATTTTAAAGCATTATCATTTTCACTATTGCAAGTTTAGAATGCACTGACGGTGCCACCAGGACCGTGCCTCAGACTGAATAACCGTGGCAGTTAAATCATTTCTGAAGGAGTGAAAGCAAGTGAGGTCACAGAAATGCTCTTTGATTGTTGTAACAAAAATCATGAAGTTACTTTCTAAAGAGAGAAATGCCATCACACATAGCAATGTGCATTGGTAGGCCAACTGACACAGCATTTTGGAGCTACTGCCCAGTTTGACACAACATACATCTTAATTTTATATTACGAGTATTTGTCTTTCCCTTTTAGTGCCTTACAGAACAATGCCATTTTATAAGGACTGACAACTGGTTCTGAATAAACTCTGTTGTGTTTGGCATTAAAAAGTGACAAGGAGAGTACATATGACTGGTTTATTTGCTTTATTTCATAGGAGAAGTGACTAGCTAATGTAGGTTAATGAGAGTTAGCTACATAATACTTTTGGAGGGGTCAAAAACAAACTGATTGCAATCTCTTACAAACATTTCATAAGCAGCTTTTGATTTCTGTAAATGTGTTTGTAATTTACCGATCTTATCTGAACAATTAAAATTAGTCTAAAAGTATTCCTGGAAAGAATTGTTTTGTATTCCATTTTCACATTTTGCCATTAATGGCATTTGATTAGTTACTGAATACTTTCAACTGTCTGCCTAGATAGCACATTATTATTACTTTTTAAACAGAAGTGGAGTAGAACAATAAATAATGTAAATGCATTTCACATTCAAACTTTAATAAAAGTTTCACAACATTTTGATGTGTACCAGTGGCCACATGGAAATTCACAACAACAGATAGACCCTACAATGAGCAATAAATCAAATTTGAGTCTACTGCCCAAAAACCACTTCAGGAATCTGTTTTTTATTATTTGGACAGCTCTGATTCTGTCTCTCATCATGGAACAAAAAGCTCTGTCCAGGAAGGAGTCCCTCTGGGACAGATCTTGATGTTGTTCTTTTTTAGATAGTTCAGCTGACTAAAAAAAAAAAAAGGTGCATCTTGCCTTAACAAGATGTTTAGAAATTTTTAAAAAGAAAATATCTCTGGAATTATAAACTGGGACTAGAGCTATTCCAGCACATCTCAGTATGGTTCATCTCTCAGATGCAGATGAATGTTTCCCTCACAAGCAAATGCCATGATAAAAGGTTTCCTCAAGGAACCATTGTCTCTCTTCACTTTCTTTGTCTATGTTTCTACTATTTCGGGAAGAAATACATTGCTGGAACAATAATATATATTTACAATATTCCTTTAGGATTTAGAACAGTAAGGCTTTTATTTTGTGACACAACTTTATCAGGAAGAAATCTGCACTGGGAAAGAGTCTGCTACTTTGGAGTTCTGGGCTGTCACTACAGAAAATCTAAACTTGGACATAAACTTAACACTCCATTGTTCACAGGGTGGGATTACATTTATTTTATAATATTGATGTCAAAGCCACAAGTTGTTTTCTTTTTGCCAGACCCCTGTTACAGGGTGTACATTTCTTTTTGTTTTACAAAGCATAAAACAAAAATGTCATTTTATACTTCTAGAGTATACAGATTTAAGCCTTCCCTTTTGAGAAGTAAATCAATACTGATCCAGAATGGAAAGAAAACAGCAGCTCTAAGAACAACAGTGGCTCTCCATGCCGAGTCATTTACACTAAAATCCTGACTGCACAGAAGTCAATGGCAAAAGTCCAAGTGACACTAGGGTATAAAATTCACCATTCATTCCTTATTCAAGCTGCCATGCACTTAGGTACCAGAGAGCTGTTAAGAAAGATCATATCTCAGGTTTCTGTCCTGCTGTACATACTTAGTTTAACAGTATGTATGAAATATATAAAGATTCTCTCATTCCAGAAATTTTACAAGAGGAAGTTTTTATTTTCTTTCTCTCATTTTCACACAAAGGATCACAGAGAACAGATGAGGTTGGAGGGGACCTCTGGAGATCATCTAGTCCAACCCCCATCCCCACTCAAGCAGGGTCAGCAGGAGCAGGGTGCCCAGGACCAGGTCCAGTTGAGCTTTCAATACCTCCAAGGATGGAGACTCCACAAACCTCCCTAAGCAACCTGTTCCAGAGTTCAATCAGCCTTAAGGTGAATTTTTTTTCTTTTGTTTAAATAGAATTTCTTATATTTAAACTTGTGCCCATTGCCTCTTGTCCTGTCACTGGGCAGCATTGACAAGAGCCTGCCTCCATCTTCTTTACTACCTCATTAGAGATTTGTACACATTGATAAGGTTCCCCCCCACTGAGCCCTCTCTCCTCCAGGCTGAACAACCTCAGCTACCCTTCCTAAGACAGACACTCCTCAGTCATCTCTGTGGCCCTTTGCTGAACTCACCCCAGTATGCCCATGTCAGTCTTATACTGGGGAGCCCAGAACAAGCTCTGAATAATTTTACATTCTATATCATAAAAACCGGGAAATGCAGATATGCAAATGAACTAACCAAACATTTCATTATTATTCTTGCATGCTTTATATAGACTTTCTGATGGAAATGATACCATGTAACAGAGAAATTGTATGAATGCAAGGAGATTCCTTGCCTATGATAAAATATTTACTTGCCTCTACCAACACAGCCACTACTATATTTATCCTTCCAGCATCCCTTTGAGGTAAGGAATACTAATACACACATTGTACACATGGAAAACAGAAGGACATGGTGACCTACCTAATATCACACAGGAAGTATGTGGAAGACAAGGAACGTCTGAGCATGAGGCTAAATGTTTTACACAGCAGATGTGTGAGATATAAAGTAAAAGACTTACATTATTAATGGAGAAAACTTACAATGCTTCAGGATTCATAGGAAAGGATTTCTTAGGGCACATGTTCTGGTTTCCTGGCATTTCACATAGCTTCCATGAAACTACACAGAACATTTCTCCCCTTATATTTTCATTAAGGCCCTGGCTGGTCTCAGAGTGAAAAAAAAACCAACCACATTTTAATTTTAAATCTGTTCAAGAACTATTGTTTTCTTCTATGTTGTCAGTTAGTTTAGGTACTTTCCTGTGTGTCTCCAACTGTTATATCCTAGACAGAAACCATAAGCCCTCAGCTTTTATTTTGCTGTGCTAGAACATGTAAAATCCTTTTGCTTCTTCTCATAAAATGGGCTTTTCCATTGCCTTAATAATCCTTATGACCCTTCTCTACATCTGTTCCAGTTTTACTGAACATTCCTGTCCATGGGTAACCAACACTACACAAAATTTCTGAGGTTGTACCCTAGCCCCTATAATAGCACTAGCATTTCCTCTCAAAATACCACTCCTAATGCGTTTTAAGGTTGCATTGCTTTTTCACTGCTGCATTGTTTCTTACAATAATTCTCTTTATAACTCACAATACAGAGAAACAGAAGTATGGAATCACTATAATTGAAATATGGTTGGGGTTTAAGGAATTTCTTTGAAGGAGAGAGCAAGTGGACACATTTCATGGATTTCAACTGAGAAGCATATGGACATGTGAGAGAAAAGAAGAGATGGAAAGGGAGAATTGGTGGGTGTTACATACAAATGGAGCAGGAAGATGAGAGCATAGGAATAGTGATTTTTTATGTGCAACAGCAGGAGGATATAGGCTCCCTTTCCTGCTTGGAAGTTCTCTGAACCACTCTACACAGATAGAGGCTTGCCTGGCTCTCCTAATTTCCAAATGAAAGGGACAGCTTGCTCTGAAAAAATGGTAGACACTGATAAAGTGAAAACTTCAAGTGTACCTGTTCAAATAAGCATTATGCAGCAACAAGGGTCTGAACAAACCAGCTTCTTCATCCTTTTGGCTCAGTATTCAGAGAGAATTATACAGCTTGTAAGAGCAGACCTTCACGCTATCATCAGAACTACGCTATTGTTGGGAAATAAATAGAAAAAATGCACCATTTTGTTACTTTAATATATCATAAAAGTTGAGATAGTATGCTCCAATGTATTTACTAACTGTAAAAGAAAACAGCTTTTCACACAGCTGCCACAGTCACAGAGCTGATAAAAATCTAGAATGTGAATTCTTTGGGAAATTTGGGATTTTCTTTCCTTTTATTTTCTCTAAATAAACACAAGGAATTTCCTCTGACAAAAAAAAAGATCGACTTAATACCATTATATACTTTCTTCTGAATGTGAAATCAATGTATTAACTTCCACAGCACTAAAATATGAAGAATACTTTATATTGTATATGTATTAAATACACATCAGTAAATACAAAATGATGCACTCAACATTCTTGAAGCAAAATTAGAAAGCTGACGATTCATTTTGACTTTTTTATGTAAAGATTTCAGCAGCATCGGCATGTTTCTATGAAGCACCTTTCAGCTTAACTTTTTGGTTTTGAAGCAAAAAAAGTTGTATTGAATATTGGGGGTTTTTTTAAGCTCTAATGAATGTCAACTGGCTTTTTCATAGGGAAAACCTAGAAATCCTTAGTCAGTCAAAACCCTCATTGATTGCATCCTCTGATGTTAAAAATTATTCAGTGCTACTATAGTCCCAGAAAGGGAGATAATGTTGAAACATGAACAAATATGTACTGATTAATCATGGATCTTTTTCTACAGTATTTCTTTGTTCTTACACAGACTGCTTTCTGAAGAGTCACTACTGGATGAAGGGAACATCGCATCTTGCTACCCTAATCAAGAACTTCAATCATCCTGCTATATAGACCTTTCAGGTCAAGGAGAGAAAAGGCCTTGTAAATGTAAGTGATTCTTAATGAGTTCTTTACCGATAGCTTTATTAAGGCACAAATAACCATAAAATGACTCACTCTATTGATTTTGAACCCAGCACATGACTTGAGTTAGTTCCAAACCCTGAAGAACAATGGTGGGGAGACAGAACATCTTTAGCCAGGGCAGTAATTATTACCAGAGTTAGTTATCTTCAAGAGTCACTGTCAAGTAATCAGCAAACATGTAGGAACAATTGCATGCGACCCTGGAATGTGCTTGCTGCTGTCTGAACCATGACAGGACGGAGTACACCTACACTAGCCTTCCTTCTGCCCATAAAACTCCCCCTGTATTTCACATGAACAAAGGGAGTGCAATTCTCCTGGTACCAGTAGATCATACTCTAGTAAATTTAAAGTCAGCAGATTAAAATTGTTCCTATGGGTCAGGTAAGTGGTTGTCTGTCTATTTTTAAGCAGGGCTACTGCTGGCTGTTTCAGAGACTTGAAAAAAAACCATGCGTTACGCAGCTATGGAAAAACTTGCATGCAAAGAAAATCTTTTTACCCACCTCACCAGTTAGAAACTGCCTTTGCTAGACAGCTAGAGCCTTGCATGACTTCTAAAATGCTTGGTATTATTTTATATCCTTATCTCTTTCTATCTATGCTCATTTCTGGCTGAATGTGTATTCTGTAGTTTTCTGTGACCTCTGTCCTCCCTAAAAATCCCTAAACCAAAGTCACTGATGAATAAAAAAGCCACCTTTTTCACCAAATAAAACCCCACAACCGTAATACATATTTGGTTGGTTTTTGACAGAAACACATTGTCTTTTAAACAAATATACATACACATACACTATTCTTTCCACAGAACCTCTGTAGGGTTACTATTTCTTAGCTCTGTTTACCAACTTAATGTCTGTCATGGTTTAACCCCAGCCACCAACTAAACACTACGCAGTCACTCACTCACTCCCCCCCCACCCAGTGGGATGGGGGAGAAAATCAGGAAAAGAAACAAAACCCGTGGGTTGAGATAAGAACGGTTTAATAGAACAGAAAAGAAACTAATAATTATAATGATAACACTAATAAAATGACAACAGTAATAATGAAAGGATTTGAATGTACAAGTGATGCGCAGAGCAATTGCTCACCACCCGCCGACCGACACCCAGTTAGTCCCTGAGCGGCGATACCCCCCGCCCCCCCACCCCAGTTCCTATACTCGATGTGACGTCCCATGGTATGGAATACCCTGTTGGAGAGTATGGGTCAGCTGCCCTGGCTGTGTCCTGTGCCAACTTCTTGTGCCCCTCCAGCTTTCTCGCTGGCTGGGCATGAGAAGCTGAAAAAATCCTTGACTTTAGTCTAAACACTACTGAGCAACAACTGAAAACATCAGTGTTATCAACATTCTTCACATACTGAACTCAAAACATAGCACTGTACCAGCTGCTAGGAAGACAGTTAAGTCTATCCCAGCTGAAACCAAGACAATGTCTAATTCTGTTTCTATTCTAAGTCTCTTGCTTTCCACAAAATCTTGTGACAATGAGTCTTATAGGCTATGCAATTTCTGAACAATTCCTAAAAACATGAATCAATTTACTTTTCCTTCACTTATTTCACATTGCATTACCTCAACTTCCTAACATTGTTTTGTCTTTTGATTCTTTCTCCATTTTAAAATGTTTATAGTGCAATTAAAGAACTTTACAGAAATAATGCAAATAATCTATATTGCTAATGGGTCAATTTACATCTGTGATGTCGTTTTCGCAATACATATATAATATATATGATAATACCAAACCTTGCTATGCATGCTGCTTCTTTCCCCCTGCCCTCAAAATGCATACTAATTACTACAGCAAAATTGAATTTGCCTGTGCATATGTTAAGGTTAACCACACAGTTAGTAAGGAATGAAACACTGAGAATCAGTTGTGCAACCAAGAATGAAATACATATTTAAAATCATGAGCAGGATTTTAATTACTTTGTCTGAGAAATAACTTAGTTAATTCCTGCTTTAAGATTAAATCATTCTAAAAGATACTAAGCTGCTTTCCATGCTTAATTAGGGGCTCAACTTCACTGAAAACCTCCTGAAACAGTATAATCAATTGCAGTGAAGTATCTACTTAAACTGTTTTCTAGGATGTCACAGCATCTTTGACAAAAGTGTTATTACTTCAAAACTTTATGGAATGCAGCAGAAAATTATTGTATTCTTGCATTACAGTTTTGTTAATAGATAAATTATCTAAATCACCACAAAAGGACTTGGGAAAAATTTACAGTGTACCATAAAAATTGATGAATGTGGCAGAAACACCATTTAGATGAGAAAAGGCATTAAATATGAACGAAGAAATTTTAAATTAAGAAAGGCCTGAAATTGGAAAGTAACTGTATCAATTTTGACCAAATGATTCAAATATTCCCTCATCAACATAACTAGTTTGGGGTTTAAGTCTCATGAAAACCTGCTGTAAAAAGGAAACAGCAGAGAATTTTCTTGTCAATGCATGAACAGTCAATGGCAAAAAGAGTAACCATCAAAAAAAGCCAGTTGCAGCTGGGGGAAAAGCAAAAGAAATGAAAAGTCAGTGTAAATGCATGGGAGGGACTGTTTGTAAAATTGCTATGTGAGTAGCTAAGCTTGTATCAGTATTTCCCTTATAAAACTCTATTTTTAAAGAATTTATATTACTTGACTGTTAAAATATGTTTTTAGGCAGAAACAAGGGTACACTGTGCATGGGCAAATTTTTAAATTAAAAATGGCCTCCAAAATTGCTCCAGCAATTTTCTGCACACAATTGTTTCCATGTGAAAAGATCCACATTTAGTCATGAAAACAGCACACTTTAAAAAAAAAAAAAGAAAAGAAAAGAAAATTTACCAGCTCAGCATTCAATCATAAGTAGTACTATGAGCTTCAGTTATTACTGCTGCAGATACACACATATACCAAAACTCCAAACAAAAACAATGCCAGAAAGTAAACAGTGGTAGATTTGCCTCTGCATTTGCAAATAAATACATGGCAAGTTTGAAAGTTGAGGTTTTGGTGTAAATTTTAAGTCCACCAAGGGATTATTTAATAGAATCTCAAACCAGAAATCATTTTCTTTCCTAATATACAGTTGTGTCCCTTGGCAAATGTGCCAAAAGAAGCAGCAAAATGATGCTTTATCTTTTTAATATATTTTTCAAATATTCACTTTTATTCCCTAAGTGAATAATGTGAACTAAATCGTACCAGCCGACTGTCTATCTCTAAATTCATTGTTTTGTCCTTACATTCCCAGTTACTCTACTTTTTTAACCAGCTAGTTTTTTGGAAGATAGAATCACTGTTACAAACTATTGTGTGTGTATTAACAAAGACAATATAATTACAAAAAATGTCACCACTTTTAAGCAAGATAAACACTTTTCTTAATCCAAAACGTCAAAGCAATTATCTACATTTTGTTAAACCAAAAAGTCTTTTTAAAAAAACAGCATGACATTAGGAACCAATGTCAATAAAAGCAGAATGAAGTTGCTAAACTGTTTCTAGTTTCAATGGAGAAAACACATGCACCAAGCAGCAAGCATTTTTCATTCCCCTAAATACTCAGTCTCTGTGCAACACAGGTAAATAGATGAATTGGAAGTGCCAGATCAGTTACTGATCTTGCTCAGCAATATGTCTCTAACAGTGACAGAACAAGACTCTCTGGAATAAAATGCAAGAAATCTCAATATAGGAAATTATACCTTCCTCCAGAAAGAGTTCCCTACAACCACAACCACTTAAACAGATTTGTGTGTGTGCATATATGCGTATACACACACAGCTAATTTTAAAAATTATTAATTTATTAGCTGTTTGTTCTAGCACGTGCATTCTCTTGAACTATTCATATGAAGGCAATTTCTGCAGCACACTCCCACAGGCTCTGGAAGAAAGAAAACTATTTTTCATTTTTTGGAGTTTGGACACCAGTTAAGCTACTCTGTGTGCACATGGCTTGAGTGCAATCTACAGACGCAGAACCTTTGCGCTCTTAATAAAGAATCAGTTTTAGTTTAGAGAGATGGAGGCCTCCTGTATTATTACCCACCATGTGGTACATGAAACAACTCTCAGTCAGGCCTGAAGGCTCATAGCACCGAGGGCTGTAGGCACACAGATGAAAAGACAATGCCGGCCAAAGACTGATTACAATGCAATGCTATTTGCTATTTGGAATTGAAATAGGGCTCAACATGACAAGCCTGGAAGCAATACTTCACTGATGCCTGAGCCATTTATAAAGTTTGAAATTCACATTTTTGGCGGTGTTTTCTGCCATTGCTTTAAACTGTAACTAGTCCTCATCTCTCACAACAACTGAGCTGACTATGCCACTGCAGCCACTAACTCTTTCTAGATGCGCATACATACTAATATGACCATTTAAATTATGTTACAAAACACCGCTATTACAAAGTTAGAGAATCAGAGGCATATGTTAAAAAAAAAAAAAAAAAAAATCAAGCCTTTCTCCCCCTAAACAGTTTAGGAACACAACCTAGTATTCCAGATTTTAAATCAAACCCCTTACCGCCGCTACACCTCTTTCTCTCCCACTAATTGTTATTATATGATCAGTTATTTTTGCCTGGTTTTGCCTTTTAACTATATCTAAGTTCACAAACTTGAGAACAAGGTTGCTTCCCCAGGGACTTTTCCCTAAGACCTTCTAGTTCTAGTACTAAATCTTTAAAACATGGGATGAAACACAATATACACAGCAACATTAGAGTTCTTTTGAACTGCATCACCACAGTCTGGGGTTTTTTTAATGCAATTCTCTCCCTGCTGTTTTGGAACAAGGTAGGAACCAAAGTGGAAAGGAAAAATGCAGTCTCTTTGCCTTTCCAAAATAATTCCCCACATGCCCTGTTAATGGAAAATATTTAATGATCTGCTATCCTAATGCTGTGTAAAGAAACACAACAAATATTGTGAGGAGCAAGCAATGCGTCTTTATCACTCACCAGTTCATTGAACACTCCAATTAAAATTTTTTCCATACCTGGAGTCCTATAAGCCACTCAAAAATGGGAAGGAAGCCTAAATTTGGCTGCAACTGTTTACTTCTCCTAAGACAAGACCTTTTAGCTGGTTTAAAGAAGTAAAACTGCTAATTGTTCCTTAAAACTGTTACAAGATTAGAAAGGGATTGCAGCTGTGGGAGAGGACATTGCACCTGCCAGGCATAACCTGAAGCCATACGCCTAACAGATGTAGGAACTACTTTGAAAAGGAGTCTAATAGCCAGCTACTCATGCATACTAGGTCTGACGCCACTCCCCTGGGACCCCTTCTTCCACTCAGGTGCTTGTATTGGTTTTGTGTGGCAAGGTTTTGGTAGCGGGTTGGGTTACAGGGGTGGCTTCTGTAAGAAGCTGCTGGAAGCTTCCCCTGTGTTCGAGAGAGCCCATACCAGCTGGCTCTAAGATGGACCCGCCGCCAGCCAAGGCTGAGCCAATCAGCAATAGTGGTAACGCCTCTGTGATAACATTTTTAAGAAGGAAAAAAAGTTGGGACAGACGGAAACAGCTGCTGGAGAGAAGAGTGAGAACATGTAAGAGAAACAACCCTGTGGACACCAAGGTCAGTGAAGAAGGAGAGGGAGGAGATGCTCCAGGCGCCGGAGCGGAGATTCCCCTGCAGCCCGTGGTGAAGACCCTGGTGAGGCAGGCTGTCCCCCTGCAGCCCAGGGAGGTCCACGGTGGAGCAGATCTCCACCTGCAGCCCGTGGAGGACCCCATGCCAGAGCAGGTGGGTTCCCGAAGCAGGACTTGTGACCCCATGGGGGACCCATGCTGGAGCAGTGTGCTCCTGAAGGCCTGCACACCGTGGAAAGGACCCATGCTGGAGCAGTTCGTGAAGAACTGCAGCCCTTGGGAAGGGCCCACTTTGGAGAAGTTCATGGAGGACTGTCTCCCGTGGGTGGGACCCCATGCTGGAGCAGGGGAAGAGTGTGATGAGCCCTCCCCCTGAGGGGGATGAAGCGGCAGAAAATAACGTGTGATGACCGTAAACCCCCATCCCCGTCCCCCTGTGCCACTGGGGGGGCTTGGTGGAGAAATCCAGGAGTGAAGTTGTGCCTGGGAAGAAGGGAGGGCTGGAGGGAAGGTGTTCTGAGATTTGGGGTTATTTCTCATTACCTTACTCTGGTTGATTTGTAATAAACTGAGTTAATTTTCCCCAAACTGAGTCTGTTTTGCCCGTGACAGTAATTAGCGAATGATCTCTCCTGTCCTTATCTCAACCCGCAAGCTTTTTGTTATATTTTTTCTCTCCCCTGTCCAGCTGAGGATGGGGGAGTGATAGAATGGCTTCGGTGGGCACCTGGCGTCCAGCCAGGGTTAACCCATCACAGTGATTTAACTATGTACTTCACAAAGCAATTTTAGTATTTGACTACCTACACACATGCCTTGCTCCTGCCTTGCAGGACAGCTAGTGGAAATGCAAGGTGAGGCCACTTCCCATGACCTGCAAGATAGAAGCAGATCAAACTGGGATAGGCAAAGGCAAGCACTGGTCAGTGGCAAAGCAGAGCTCATTTCATTCCTTGGCCCCAGGCTAGCTGGGCTTCACCACTGCTTCTGCAAGCTCTAGTGCTGTGGAGACTTCCATGGGAGAAGATCAGATGCTGCAAACTGAATTGATGTCTCTGATACTCCCAACTTTATCTGGAGCTGAAGCCTGGCAATTCATACAGCCCTAATCACTTCTCAGACAACCTGTCCTCCATGGCGCCTCTGGCCCCCAGCGCTTGTGGTTTCAGCCTGACTTGGATAGACTTGGGGGGTGGAGAATTTTCAAACCTGAAAAGGAAATGAATTCCCCCAAATCTAAAACTCAAGGTCCCCCACCGTTCTCTGCAATATTTTAACTCAAGCAGTGTTTTCTCCTGAAGGGATTTTGTCTTCTGATTCTCTTCTCCCAAGAAGAAAAAGCCAGTACACAGGGGAGACCTCCACAGAAGAAAAAACAAAATCAGCTGGGGGACTAATGCAAAGATAAGTCACCTGCACCACAAACTATATTGGCTCTGCCCTCTCATTTCTCCCGCAGACCTTACTATTAATACAGCTCATTGTCCAGCCAGATTCTGGATTAAGAGAGAACTCCTTACTAGATATAGCACCCAATTTCAAAGAACTCATATTGATTGTATACTTCAGTCCAACCTTAAACCAACTCAAATACTTAAATTAAGGAGGCTGTAGTTGCTTATGACAGTGGCTGATTATCCACCTAATTTTAGCACCTGCAGTAATATAAATGTACAGATCAGCTCATTGTAAGCAGACAGAAGGCTTCTTCCCAAACAATACTCAGATAGAACAGCAAGAGTTAAACAGTTTTAAAAACATATTTTTCTACAGCTTCCCTATGAAGAATGCTTAGAAAAGACTTCTTTCTAACCTAGCCATCTAGGGCTTAATGCAACCATTGAAGAAACTGGGCTGCTTTCAGTTCTTTTCATACGACAAAATGTTTAAGCATTTGGAACCGAAGTACTTTCTAAGCTGACAACAATGGACATATGTACAAGTCACTTAAGACTAATACAAAGAACAATGTAATTTTATAGCCATAGATTAACTATCCACAGGAGGCAGGCTTGGCTGGCATTGTAGCATGTTCCCTACTTTATACATATTGCTAGTTCTTCTCTTCCAGGAAATACTGTGGCTGGGGAGAGACTTTTAGTTTACTGTCTTAAAACTGGCTTTCTTTTCTTGACTTGGAGATGCCAATAAGGTCGAAATATTTTTGAAGAGTCTCTCGTTATACAAAACACTAGTACTTTTATTTCTAGTGTGCGAGTACCGTTTTTTTCATGCTGCATTATACTCAGCCCACACAATTTTTTTAATATTAATAAAGTGATTGTGCTTAGAAAGCCAAATATTGAATCTTTGGCTATACCAAGGTAATTCTTTTCAACACAGAGGCAATGCTATGGTTCAGCAAACAACTGAATTTGGCTCAGGACTGATAAGAGCTACCTTCTGAGCTATAGTATTTTCCCCAAAACACAAGTGCTGAGTGCTCAACTCACAGAGTGAGCCAATAACATAGGCCTTCTCCCTCAAGGTACATAGATACTCCTATTGCTCAGTGGGACTACTCCCATGTATAAATGTTTGCAGAACAAACAGTACAATTTGTATTTTAGTACCAGATGTTAAGACCCAGCACATCCATAAAAACCTGAGCTCAACCTACCAAAAAGACCTGCTAATCCATGCACTGACCCAGAAAGGAACACAAAGCGGGCGGTGTTTTTTGTAGATATATGCAATGCAAGCCCTCTCTTCTCAAAATTCCAACTTTTAGACTGAAAGAAGCAAACCCCACCAAATTCTGTGCTTTCCATTAAAGCCACGGTTCTCTTAGTCCATCCATCCCCCTGGTTAGAGCACTAGAACTGGAGGTATAGGATGCTATGTCCTTCTTAATCGCAACTCATCACTGTCCCATCTAGTCCTCACCTCAATGTTATGAGGTGCTGAAGTACTGAGGAGATTCTTGCTCTCCGTAAAATTTGGGGATGTCACATGATGACAAGATTTTGGAATGGCACATCTCTCCTTAAAATTCTCCCCCTCCTTAGTACAAATTCAGCCCGTAAGGCTACCACACGTTTAGTAGCTAAGTCTAGAAGTATTTCCAATTAATAATGATAATGCAGTATAAGAGTTGGGATGAATTAATAAAAATTTTACTGTTTTAATTGTACATGGATATTGCACTAAGCCACTTTCACTAGTAAAAATAGTTTTGAAAAATTCCCACTACATATAAATTTAAATCTGTTCATTAAATGACCGTAAACATTTTGACTTCCTCTGTAAGATACACATGGCACTCAGTGTTTTAAAGACAATTACTCAGTCTACAGGCCTCTTGCCTTAATTGCTGTTGGTATTTTTACATACTTTCTTCATCAACTAATTTTTCTTTCCAGTGATGTCACTGTAATTATTTCTATTCAGCCTGGATGTTTTACATTATTTATGCAGTTAGATTTTGGTCTTAGATTTTAATTAATTGGCCATTTTTGGTACTCGATCCCCTGTAAAACTTTGCTCCCTACTTTCAGGGTGGTTCCCAGCCAGCCATTGTGGTATTGTTCTTAGGGTAGGTCACAATCATTCAGCACTTCTATATCCTAGCAACTTCACTATATTGTAACATCAGAACAATGGTTTCTCTGAGCACGCTGGCTCACATCACCTTTTCCTTGGTAGGTCAGATAGCAATCACTATTTCAGCAGAGGGACTGTGATTGAAAACACTGGCATCATTCTTGCATTTGAGTGTCTCTGCTAAGAGTCACAGATTTATTCATTGACCAAAACAAGTCCCCTAACCAAAGTTCCAGGAAGCACTTTTACCTGTGCTAAATTTTAAGTCTATGGGCAGTTTCATACATTCAAAACTTCTGTGTTTTCCTGGACTGGAGTCCTTGCCAGACATAATGAATTTTGAAAGACTTGCTCTAAACTGGTAGACCCAGAAAGCCTGCCCATTTTCCTATAAATTTCAAGAGATCAGTATCAGCATACCATGAAGTAATAAAGGAATACCTTGTTTTGCTATTTTCTTGCAGAATCTAGCAAATCATTATTATTGATAATTGCTAATAATAATCGGCAGAAGCTTCTCCTTTATTGCCTCTATTGTTTGCAAAAAATGTGTCCCCCTCCCCCCCCTTTTTTTTCTTTTTTTGGTAAGTCTGGGTGAACAGGGAGGAACATGTTAGTAACAGTTTGAAAACTTTTTCATCTAAAGCGACAAAAACCTTTCCCCCAGGGCACCAGCAGAAAACAGCAAAACTCTGTACCTAAGTTAATAAGAGCAAAACAACTAAAACCTTGGGATTTACCACTTTTTCCAATTGTGATTTTCCAGAGTCCCTGTTCATCAGTATTTATTATTTACCTTTTACCTTCACATTGTTTCCTTTTCACTTGGGATATGGGTTATTGGTTTGCAAATTGTATATTAATATTGCTTACCTACAAATACTTTAGGTATGATCCTGGGGGCAGTGCTGTATGCATTTTAATGAACATTTGAACTTCTAAAATTCAGTAGCATTTATTTTAACAGGAACTAAAAGACAAAGTTGAATTCCAAGTTTGGTGGTCAATTTACATCTACTTATACTTAAAGACAGGCTGAAGTAGGGCAAAATTCACTCCTAGGCAGAAGACTTGCATTAAGCTTGTGCTCCACTTACAACATCCCTACAAAAGACCTTATATGCTTGAAAAAGCTAGTCCTGACACATGCCATGAAGAGAAAATATTAGCTTTAGCTAGGGAGGAGCAAAACAAAATGTATTTAAGATACAAATGTCTACTTAGAAAATTTGGGACTGTAACAACTTTTGAAGAAACCTGGCAGACTAGTTTATAAAACAAGCAGTTGTTCGTTCTTTGGATATTAGTAAGACATCACGAGAGAATTAGAAGAGCTAAAGTACTCTCAGATGTTTGCAGTGATCACTCCCCCAACTTGAGTATTTGGAAAACCCAATGTGTAAAATTTCCCATAAATAAAAGGATTCTAAAAGTGTCAGTTCTGGGATGTTCTTGGCTGAGATTACTGGAACAAATAGGAATAGGTTTCTGAACATAAATAGCTGATGTGGACTGCCCTCAGGAATATTTGTGCTAACAAACCAAAGATAAAAATAAAGAAGAGTAAAAAATTAAAATTACAATGCAAAAAGTGACAGTTGGGAAATCTAGAGCTAGGATTGTCTGTCCATTTTTACAACTCACTATGGTAGAACACGTGGTATAAAACCTGACGCCAGTCACTAATCCCAGAACCAAACCAGTTTGAAGGCTGTAAAGATGTGTGTGAACCTCCCACCTTCTTGCATAAACGGTCTTGCTGGCCTCAACCCAAGTCTTTCATGCACTAGTAACTGAACACATGGGTGACAGCGTGCCTTTTACAGAGAGACCTTTCTTCAGCCTCTGCTAGTCACAAAAGCTGGTTGAACCTTTTTCCTTTCACAAAAAATTTTATGGATGATATTCAAAATCGAGGAAAGCGTGTCTGTGAGATGACGTGCAAAGTTTTGGAAATACAACTGTGAGCAGCAGTGAGGAGTAGAAGGGACAAAGCCCAAACTCTTAAGAAAAAAGAAGAGATAGTTTCTTACCTTTCTGTCATGATTTGATTAGCAGCAACAGGTTCCAGGTTTGATTTCTGGCTCTCTTAGAAACCTAGGAAAATTAAACCAAACTGGTTGAGTGTTCAATGAATGATACTTTCATCTTTGCCAGTAAATGAAAAAAACATAATTTCACTGGAGGGACAGAGGAGAAAAGAGTAAAAAAAAAAAAAACAAAACCAAAACATTCAGGGAACAGCTGTTTTCTCCCCAAGTATAGTAATCATTAGTCAAATCATTATTCGCTCACAGATACAATGAGGTTTGGGTTAGGAAATCGGTCCTTCTTGACCAAAACTTCTACCCCTATCTCCTTTAATCCAGGTGGTTTCACATCCCCAAGCTTCAAGCATTAGATTTTAGATTAGATTAGTTCAATTTCATCACAGTGACCACAGTTAGGTACTGGATTACCAAGACTTTCCTGCTTCATTACAAGCATATAATGTCATTACATTTACACTTTTTTTTTTTTTTTTTTTTTTTTTAAGAAAAATATCCCCAAAGAGGCAAAACAAAATACAAAGCAAAGGTGTTTTAGACCTCTCTCTCTACCACTGCCAAGAACATTCCTTTCCTTCTGACCATCTGCTCTCAGGAAGGGGCTCCTTGCATCTTTTGGGCCTTAGCTGTCAGGGTTTTCTGCATTTGAGAAAGGATATGTGGCTGTGCCCACACGAGACCTTTTATTTGGAAACTATCACAAAAATTCTGTTTTATAAAAAGGCTTTTTTCTAAAGCTGCAAAGAGAAGACATTTCAAATCAGTTGCAATCACAGCTAAGGCTGCAGAAGGTCAGTGCAAGGCAGCATAGGAAGCTCCTCAGCCAGGATTAATTACAGACCATCAGCCTGCTTTAAAACGTAATCTCTTTCTACCACTGTCTTGGGGGTTCTCCTTTACATGGCAGTTTAATCTCTGGGTTCAGACATCAGAGCACCGATGAGTGCTATACAGCTGTCTTTAAATCACTCTTTCAGTGTGCTCAGCATGTGAACAGCTATATACAAAACATACTAACATGGGTCCTGTCTGTAGCTCAGCTTATTCTGTTTTCTCTCGCTGGATGACCCAATGCTTAGGATCACTCCTGCCAGGAATGGCCTGAATTCACAAACAAGCATGCCACAAGGCAGTGTAGCAAGACCTACATTATTATTATGCCTGCCTAACATGCCAGCACACGCAGCAAGCTTCTTCAAAGCATCTAGTCATCTGTTTTACTGAGCCAACTACTCAACCACAGCAGCAATGAGTACCTACCCAGAAGAGTAATCCCCTGCACCATGGCAGAACCCCATACCAGACCCAGAAACAGCTATAAAAGCAGGCAAGACGGGAACCAGAGGCTGTGCTCCTCCTGCCAAGAAGTAACTTGGGTGGATCAACATGCCCCAAGGCCATTGCATTTTTATGGACAAACCAGCCTGCCTTTATGAGATCTTGCTAGCTGAATACTGTACACAAGGAAACCAAACACAGAATCACAGAATCTTAAAATAACTTAGGCCAAAAGAGACCTCTGGGATCGTCTTGTCGAATCCATGCTCAAAACTGGGCTGGACTTAGATCAGGTTAGGGCCACCTAGTAGTCAGCTGCACATGAGGAGGCACCACATGCATACATATCCCTGATGATATTTTGGATCATATCAACTACAACACCTATAACAAGCTGATAAACAGAGGGGGTAAAGGAAGAAACTACAAAGAGGAATATCGCGTTCACAGCCAAATTCAGACCCATGCTTCCTTCTAACCACAGCAGAAATACATAATGTGGGTTCAATGCATCCAATGCTCTTAAAAAACAAACACACCTAAGGAACTCAGTGAGGTTGGTTTATATTATACACTTTGGCCTTGCTGATATGTGTTTAGCCCACCAGAGTTTAATAGATATGAAAGTAGAAAAGAAAGTATCTGTAAATGCCACACATCTAAAAACAAGGAGATTGAGTCTACGGTGCTCAAAACAACATTGGAGTATTTGCTACGTCACACTCTAGGATGGGACCAAAGCAACATATTTGGCAGAGTTTGGGTTAGCAATTGGTATTTTCATTTACTTGGCTTTAGCTGAGACTTAGGAAACATCACTTCAAATGAGGGATGTCCTTTCATGAACTTTATATGTTGGTTGGAAAGGTAAGACAACAAAGAACGAAATTCCCCAGCCTCAGCTAGGAGCTGGAGAGAGTGAGTAAGAAGGAAGAGAGAAGCACAATTTCCTACTTGTTTCCATAATGGCAACAAAATGAGCATTCTGCTCAGTTTAATGACTCAATAATGCTGCTCTCAAATAGGTTAGCCAAAAAGTCTTATCTGCAAGTTTTTGTCTCTTCTTCTCCCTAAAAAGCAATGCCAAAACTTTATCAAAGATAGAACAAGATAAAGATGCTGAACATATGAATACTAAAGAAATTTATTTCTCTAGCAACAACCACATGAGAACTCTTAGAATTTCCTTCTGCAGCTCACAACTTTTTACTGGTTTGGATGACCTTGATAGGAAAAGCAAATATTAAGGATCTGATCTGAATTTTCTATGACATATACAGTAAATGCCAGACAATCCCTTTCATTTACCATAGTGTCAATAGCAGACTTCAGCAAGTACCCATTTATTCAGGCTATCTAATGGCTGCATATATAAGTACCTAAAAATGATGTAAGAATTTCTTACACAAACATTTTTCTTCAATATGCAAAAACATTGTCATCATCACAGCGCCAAATAATAAATAACCATTAATTTTACTAGATAAACCTGTCTTGGGTCCTTAGATGACCCCTTTATCAAAATTCAATAAGACTTAACAGTTTTGAAAGTATTTTTGCCCTGTGAGGTGAAGAAATACATAATGCAGAGGTGGTGAGGGTCAGATCCAAACATTCTTGTGATGTCTGCTGTCAATAAGCCTGCACACTGATAGCCAATTTTAAGCTTTTTGCCAGGACAAAATAATAGCAAAGTTCTGACAGCATAGACACAGCTTGTGCCAAGGGTCTCTGAAGCCCAAAGAAGCCCAAAAGAAGGCAAAGTGGTAAAAACTACATAGAAAGGTATTCTTCGGCTGGAAACAGAGACATTTAAATACTCTTAAGTGACATCCCATTTCAGGAAGGCTCACAGTCCTAAGATGATAACAAATTAGATATATTTCTACTACATTTCTAGAACTCACTGAATCTTGCGTTACCCTCAAACCACAGGTCATTACTTCTTACGCTAGTTTGTATGAATAAGCATATCCCTAGAAAAAGAAATCTTTACCCTGTTTCAGCTGAGAACGTTTTCAGCAAGTTGCCACACCTCTGGCTGGACCACTCCAGCAAGTGACAACAGCTGAAAACTTGCCTCCTCTCTAATCTGCATGTGCCAGCTTCCAGCCTTTGGGTCCTGTCCACATTTCATCTGCCGGGACTACAAAGTCCAGCAGATTACAAAGTGTCCTCCTATACTGATATTTGTTCCCACATAAGTAAACTCATCTTACCCTTTCATGCTCTTCGACAAAACCCATTCAGCCCAGTTACCACTGTAAACCCCACGCTTCTTGAACACAGTATGGCAGAGATGCAAGTAAAAGTACCAAGTACCAAAAAGTACCAAAAGTACACTGGTTTCTTTCTGTGTGTTTGCTTTTTTACAAAAATACCCAACATGATGTGCTCCAAGGAAACCTGATTATAGGAGATTATGCAGCTCTGACTCCTTGTTACTATTTAAATTTAATGTTGTTTCCCTGGCCTTTCTCCTTACATAAGCTAATTAAATGCTTTTAATAACAATGACAATTTGGTCATGGATAAAAACAAGAGTATTTTCTGAAGGAGACTCTCCCTCCTTGTATTTATATTTAGTGTGCGTTCTGTGAACATTTTCGCCCTATGTAATAGAGAGCCAGAAAATCATCTGTCAGGGGATGATGGATGATGAAGTCTGCTACTTAGGCCTCAGGGCCTGGCCCTGCTGCTATACTTGACTTAGCCTTCAGTAGGCACTAAGTGCTCTGTCAGATTCATGCCAAGGGAAAAGCATATGCCTGTAACTCCCAAAAGTGTGGGAACCAGAATAAACAGAGACATTTTTAACGTTACCACACGTTTTAAATCTGCTGTGTCACTTTCCTGTAAGCATTGTCCATTTTTTTGTAATATATACTGTCATTGTGGGTTTGTGGCTCTGTCCATCACTGCTGTTCTTTGTTGTACACTAACCAAGAAAACAAATGAAAAATAAAAGGAATGCACAGAATACACGACCATTTGGCTGACTACTACACTCTGTTAGCAAAGCAGAGGTGAGTTCTTGGGGTTTTCTTCTCTCACTTGCCCCCGACAACACTTTGTTGGTTTGTTACAACACGGCTTTTCTCACCTCACACAGCTTTATTAATTCAGGGGTTTTTTTTAGAGTCTCCTCGGGTGCTGTATCCCCACATATAGATATGTTACCACAGGGCTATAGTTAAAAGCCATCTTCGACTCTTCTTTCCACCCCAAAAATTCCATCAATCATTGAATTACGCTGCTTGGCTTGGATGGACTGCAGCAGGACTCTCAAAATCTCAAGCATTTCCATTACAAGCCCGAGGTCCCACAGGTCCAAGGTAAAATGATGGTTTAGAAATGATGCCAATCATAAGCATGGTTTTCTAATGCATATTTTTATTTCACATTGCCTAACTACTGATTATAACCAGGCTTTTAAAACAATTTTCTTAAAAGGGAATGGGTCAAATGCAGCCATGATGGCATTTCCATTCTTTGGAAATTTCTCAGTGATTAATATCACTGTGTCTCCTACTCTTTCATCTCCAACTTCTTAAGATTAAATATTTATATCATGGAAAGTATTGAAAGGTTTGATTCCTTGTTTAGGAGAGACCAAAAGAAAATGCCATCAAAATTAATCACAGTTCAAATTACACAAAATAGTCTTGAGGGTTTTTTTTCCTCCTAGTGCAGGTACTATCTTTACTCGTAGAGATCAGTATACAAGATTTGTGAAAAACTTCTCTAGATTAGATGTCCCTTCAATTCAAAAGGGATGTTCCCCAGCCCTGATTTACCACTGGATAATTTCTGAGGAATGGGCTTACCAGCATTTAACTCCTTTGTTATACTTTCCCAGAACTAGCAGAATTCATTGAGGCCTAACAGGCCCTAAAACCCAGCTGCATTTAGATTTTTTGATCAGTCACATTAACCCTTACAGGCATCAGCAGGGTTCCTGCAGCACCAAAGAGGTACATAGCAAGGCAAGTACTAGAAGCCATTGAAAAGAAGGGGATATTTTTAGGCTGGAGTCACTGTCACAACTCATGCAAATACCAAATATTTTGACTTTGACATGAAAATTTATCAGAGCATGATGCCCATTTCTGAAAACTAGCTTTCCCTAGTCGTATAAGGACTGCCATTTGCAAACCTCACACTGAAAAATGAACTCATTTTAGGTTATTAGATGAGGATCCACTCCTCCACAGTGTTACTAGGGATTTCTTTCCTACAATATGCATTAATACAAGAAGATATCGAAAGGTCCATTCATCTTGCTTTACAGATGGGTTTAGCTGACAGCTATAAGCCTGACTTGTCTTTTGTATCAATGCATCCATCCCAGCACCACTCCAGGCTTCCCTACAAAATATGCCCGTCGTTTAACAGCTGCAGAACAGTTTAAATGCTCTTATCTACTCACTTGAAATCCTCCAGGGCAAACTATTCCCTGAGACTATCTTTACCCTTCTCTTGAATCTAATGCACTGAGACCTAAAAAGGCATTATGGCCAGAGACTGGTGTGACTACAGTAATAATTACCAGTTCAGCAATAAGCTTCTCATTGCAAGCACTGCTAGGGCTATATACAAGCCAAGAAGAACCTAGAATCATTGTGTCAGCAATTCTCAAAGACTATTTTAAATGCTATCAAGTTTAATAAAACTTTTACAACAGAGTACAGAGTGCACTTTGTGTTCCTTTGAAATTGATGGAACAAGCCAATTTTTCCAGGTTTGTAGGCATAACATTTATTAAATTATAATAAGAAAATAGCTATTTAAAACCATGAAATGAAAGACTATAATATACATTTAAAGGTCAACAACTGCACAAGTTTCCTTATTATATATTTTATCTGAGAAGTACTGGGAGACAAAGGAGCTCTGGCACCATACATGTACAGCTGCACACTGTCACTATTCCCTGCTCTGACTTGGACAAGGAACTACATACTGTTACAGGATGGCCCTGCTTCACCTGAGCCTCTTACAGAACTGCCTTCATCTATTAAGATGGTGACTTACACCCTTTAAATAATTTCCACTGTATGTATTACATATAGGTGGAGCTTTTGTAGCTGCAATAGCAAGGTCAGACTGAAATACAGTGATTTTATTCCATCTCCGCACTATACTTTCTTTAGAACTTTCATTAAATCAGTTTTACCACCTCCACCCCAATTTCTTTTCTGCAAATATGAAGGTTGATATGTCCTTCACAAGGGAAGAGAGGCTGTGTTAACTAACATTGCCAAACAGAAACAACAGAGATGATCAACAAAGAAAAGCCAATGAGAAAATACCCAGATGAAGTGGAAACTTCCACTGAGAGACTGGAAAGAAATGTGATCTAGGTTCTGGCTTTTAAAAGCATTTTAACATTTCAGCATTAAAACATTTTTATTTCTTCCTAAATATGCTTAAAATCAAACTTGAACTACAAGGAATATAATAAACATTGTTGGGGTTTTTTTCCAAGTGCTATTTCAGTGGGCCTCATTCCATATTCTAGTCTCTTCACTTAAACCGAGTAGGTATTTAGAAGGGTTTAAACAGGACTTCTTTTTTTTAGCAACACTTAGAGCAGTACCTCTTACTGGACCCACACGCAACAGAATATACACACGGACAAGAGCACAGCATCCAGCCTATTTTGTAAACACCCTTCATTTGTTAATAATTTCAACCATTTTTCCAAATTCATAATATAAACCCCAATATTATAGAACACAAACATATACTTCATGCTATAGACCTGCCTAAGTTTCATAGACCTCAGAAATCTTCATTAATGTTTCCTTCTAATCTGTGGATATATACATATATATTGCACATGGAACCTGATATAAATCCATTGACATCTATGGTACGCTTCAATAGAAAGTAATTTGAATCAGTATGGGCAACCTTATACCTTTAGGCTACTAATCAGCTTTCAAGCATTAAATTCAGCTGGCTTAAATGATATGTAAAAAAAATATGGAGAGGCATTCTTACAGTATTCATCAAATATGTTAAAATACAACATAGAAACACTATCACAACACACAAATCCAGGTGTTTAATGATGAATGTTTTAAAACTGGCACAACTTTGAAAAGCACAGCTGTGATTAGGATATAATTATCTTATGCAAGAAATCCATTTCAGAGCTATAATTCTTTGCTGCTAGCGACAGGAACAGATTTTTATTATTTTCCACTCACCTTAATTCTGCAAAGTCTGTGCAGCTATAAAAGAGTGATTTGGATTCTAGTCTGGCTCCAAGTTCTAAACAATTTTTTTTGTAACTGATTGAATAACAGCAATTTCTTGTGAAGAACCTAGCTTTAATTTTGGATCTTGGACTGATGGAACAGGGCTGGCAGCAAACACACCTATTATTTATTACTGGATACATACGGTATGAAACTAACTGGAAGAAAAAGGGATGCCACAGATATTTGTAAGTTACACAGCTGATCTGCGTTGAGATTTTATAACTCAAGCATTTCATCACATCAGAAAGACATCATAGTATCAGAAAATAATTCTATTCATGTATGAACGCAACAAAACTTGAATACACAGGTTACCTTCTGAACTAGCTTACATATTATATTCTGCACAGACATCCATAGAAACACACATGTATACCACATGTATACTTATATTTTCAGATCACAGCCTGTTACCATTTGAATACAATTGCAAAATTGCACAAGACCCATATTGTCAAAATTGACTCAAGGGAAGCAGAGATCTGGCTACAGATATGTAAGTCTCCTTCCACCAGGAGGAGAATTTTCTTTTGACACAGAAGGAAAAAAAACAAAAACAAAAACAAAAAAAACCCAAACAAAACCCCAAACCCAGCTCTGCCCTGTGTGAAGAATCCTTCCTGAGCAAAACACACTAAATATGACTAAAAAACCAAAACTTTAAAAGATTTGTTATTATAGTGACTTAAAATGTTGAAAAACCAATCTGTTTAGTTTTTTCTTCCTTCTAAATTTTGAATGCAAAAGGTGAAATAAATATGATCCAAAGCTATTTCAGGATTTAAAAATCACAACCTATATATAGGCTGTATAATTTGCAAAATCTACAAATTAATATGAGAGTCTACTTCTGAGAAAATTAATGTCTATTTGTAAACAATTTTTTTTAATATTTGGTAAGTTTAAGTTAAAGAATGTGAGGCTGCAGACAAGATGAATTTTCTAGTATCTTAGTCATAAAATTATAACACTTATGTAGTCACAAAATGGTTAAACTCATAAATTAAAGTAATGAGTGTCTCAATTTAGATTGTCCTAAAACAATACTAAAGGTGAGTACAAATAAAATACTCCATCTGGCCATTTCAATTAAAATCTGCTACATTGTATTTAATAAAATTATTTTGAATTAATGTAGTCAAATATATCTGCCAAAAAATTCTTTGTTCTGATTAACTAAAACTGATTCAACTCTGCCATGGGCTCTGGCCATGGGAGAGAAGCTGCACTGGATTACACAGCACTATTGAGACATCTTCTTTAAATAGGTATTTTAAAAAGTCATGATCCCCTTTTCCACTAGATGTTCTCTGTAAACATTTGGGAAATGAATCACTCAGCAGCCACAGAATATAAGAAAAAAGCACTCATAACCTGGAAAAAAATAGCTGTATTTCTTGAAAGAGACGAGATGGCTTTCTGTAATATGAAATGCAGCTTAAAAGATATGTTAGATCCATGGAGATCTATTGCATAAGGATGAAATTCATCCTCTGTGTAAAGAATCAGCACAAGATTTACCCAGTGATTAATCATGATTAAGTGGTATTTTACAGATTTAGGTAGGACATAACTGAATAATAGGTATTATGCTAGCCCTCTACTATTAGCATTAATGTTACCATATAGAGCTACAGCAGGATATCAACACCCAAGTTCACCTCCTGAATTAGCCAAATTCAAAATGAGAATAACTACACTGCAAAATAACCCTTTCTAGACCCACTTTTCTCTCTCATTAATGATATTTAGACTTCCCAAACTGTATTTCACAATTCTTCTAGTGAGCTAAAGTCTCTGTAACTGTTTTTTCAGTCAGTTGTGGGAACCTAGTGTACAGAGAAAATGGATTAGAACACTCTGGGAGTAATGGCACTGAGTTAGGCTACCTTCTGTCCACAAGTCACCCATATTTTAGCCAGTAAGTTACACCAACAAAACATGTAACCTACAAACTGGAACAGGCTTCCTACACAGGTGGTCGATGCCCCAAGCCTGTCTGCGTTAAGAGGCATTTGGACAATGCCCTTAACAACAAGCTTTAACTTCTGGTGAGCCCTGAATTGCTCAGGCAGTTGGACCAGATGATCATTGTAGGTCCTTTACAACTGAAATATTCTATTCTAAACCTTCTCTTTCCCACTTCTTTAACAAACTCTAGCTAAAAGTACCAGTGCACTAGAGTTGAGGATTTGCATGAACACTTCTGGGAAAATGCTTGGAAAGTTACTTGAATTATAACCCATAGAAACAAGTTGTAAATGGAGGAGGCTATGATGGAGTTTTGGGGGTAAGATGTTTTGCAAGTCACTTGGAAATCACTGAAAGTCCCAAGTCTTCCAGTGATGAGGCAGTTCCATCTGTAGTGGTGCAATTGTAATGGCATCATTCAAAGACCACCATTCTACTTGAACCAGAGTATTTCCTGGGCTCTGCTCGTTTCCCTAAACTTGTGGCAACAAGGAGGTGAAACATGGGAGCACTACAAGAATGAAAACGCTCGCTTTCTAAACTCTACAGCTAAAGTGGAATTCAGCTGGAGTAAAGATATTTCACATAGAAGCAAGCTGGACTGGTTTATTAACTCAGGAAATTTCTGTTCGCAAAAGGTGACTACAAATCTCAAGCCAAATAAATCTCCAGGCAAACTTTACTGTTTCTGTACCTTCCACTAATTCTCAATAGGAGAATCAGAGGAAAACGTACAATTTGTATTAAACTGTTCCTTTTCCTCTCTCCTTTTTTCGTTCCTGCTAGCAGGATAGAGAGGAGACAGGAACGGGAACTTAATTATGGTAAAGATTATTTCCCTGAGATTTTTCAAGCCTCGTTAAAAAAAAAACCCTCAATTCTCATCTATTTTATAATCCAGTAACATTTGTTTTGAGACTTTGTCTCTTGCCCAAAACAGAGAGAGTGCCAGTACACTGGGTTCAAACACTGTATTAATCAAAATAACTTTGAGTTCAGCAATTATTAAACCCAGTTAACAAATGTGGAATCTGCAATATATACAAAAAATGATGTAATTCATTTGACATGCCTAGTGGTCCAGTACATTAATTAGGGGCCTGACAAGTTTATGGGAAGTATTCTCTAAACATAGGAAAGCCCAAATCAGGAAACATTTATACAGACAATATGGTACTCACAGCCTGAAATAGGAACAGGGATTGTTGGATGAACAAGTTAGAGCATGACTCAGTAGCTATAAAACTATCTGGGAATATTTAAGTCAAGAACCACGATTTGTATCTACAGAAAATATGAGGGTTGGGGCTAGATTTCTAGATTCAGTCCGTAAATTGGACAGAAAATTATTTCTTGTGTGCAACACTGCTTTTGCAGATACTAGTCATGCCTTTGGTTTTGAATGTGAAAACGTGTAGGTCATTTTTGGTAGATGCCTCTTCTCTCCCCTTCTCTCCATCTCCCCCTCTCCTCCTTTGTGGGTGGGGTGAAGTTAGAGTACACTTGAGAATTTGAATCTAAAACTTCAAGCCATCTTCAAATAAGGAAAAAAAAAAGAGGGGGGAAAAAAAGAGCATGAATTATGATGAACAATGAATTGACTGTGGCAAAGTTTTCCCCATAGCAGGAGACTGGTAAATGTTGGGAAAACAAATCTTCGTAATTATTGACACTTGTGCTGGAGCAAATCTAAGCCAAACCATTAAGTTGCTCAACCACAAAGAGATGATTAAAATTGTTTTGAGAATCTGGCTGTGTTTTTCTTTTGGAAATAAAGGTGAGGTGGAAAAATGGAGTTTATGCCTGGATGTTCCACAAAAAACAAGTTAACTTTTATTTTTAATTGCTGGGTTTAGGAGGAGGAAAGGGAAGATAAAGGCCACTGGAGTATTTCTGTGGTGATGAAAACCTAAATTGAATGTATTATTTTGCAATTAAAACATCTGAGGCATTTCTTCATTATCATTATAATGAGAATGTCGAGCAAATGTTCAAGGGTAGGATTCTCAGAAACAGTGATTTCCAATAAAATACTATCTACATAATCAACATGCCAACTTAGAAGAGAAAAAGGCAATACTGAAGTTGCTTTATCTTAAAGTCAACTCTTTCTCTAAAAGATGCAAAGTAAGATAAATAATGTCCAAATCAAAAAAGAAAAGCTTTCTAGTCACCAAAAGTGAAATTAGTCATTTCTGAGGAAGAAAAAAAGCAACCAAACATTTCCCAATATCACCCCTCTTAATTGGGATAAAACCAGTTTAGTTCAACTGTGCTGAGCTAATAATCTTTTTTCATGCCATGTTCTGCTTTTATGACTACATCTTGTTCCAATTTTGGTTTCATCCATTCCCGTTTCCAAACAACCATAACTTTCATATAGGCTTGCCATACACCAGATCCCATCTGTCTGTGACCTTGAATAAACAAGGGGCCTTTGATGTTCTTATGCACTTCAAACCACTTTGTCATTTCCAGTGATATATGAGCCACACTGTAGTGACATGCAGTCATTATTGGTTTGTGGAAGTGCCTTCCTGCTTCTTCTCTTGATGTAAGTTTACCATAGAACAAATTTACTGTAATCTTTGTGTTAACTTGTGCTTCCCTACGGAGTGAGAAAGAGGTCAGCAAAATAGCAACGGGAGGCTGGAAATAGAAATCCTGCACATACAGCATCCCGACAGGCAAAAACGAGGGTCTGTCTCTAGCAGAAGTAAGAAAACCAAACCATGCAAACCCCATCCAACAAACCAATCGATGATCAGAAGAACTTCTTGAAAACAAATATTATGAGGAATTTGTTAACTGATGGACAGATTTACACACCCCACACAGCAGCTTTGTTGTGGTGTTGTGTGTTCATCCTATTACATTTCAAGGCTGCTGTTCAAGGCTGTTGGGTTTTGGCACTGTCAAAATGAAACAGGGATTATGTAGTACCATATGTCAGGCAGCTGAAGCAAAGGATTCCTGGTCTAACATGTTTGCATTTCCCGTCTGGAGGGAGCATTAAAACCAATGGAGCAGGAGAGGTGGGTGGGCCAGCACAGGGTGGGACAGAGTGTTTTTGCTCTTGCCCCAACATCTCAGCAAGCCTGCTTGCACTTCTGAAGACTAATGTCTGGATATTTCTGCCCCTGCCAAATACAGGAAAGAGTTCATCTTTTCCTCCAAGACAAAAAGAAAAACACAAAGCAAAACCCTTCACCAATTATTTTTTAATGTAAATGCATGTTTATTTCATGCCCTCAAGCCTTTTAGTCCTGGTTGTTTGTGACAAACATTCCACAATAGACTCTTTAAAGTCTGGCATATGTGCCAGTGCTAAAAAACATACAGCAGAAGACATAAGACAATTAAAATGAAATACGACAACAACATGCTGCTAATGGTTTTAAATTATTACATTGTAGAATACTTACTGGTACATCATGGAAGAGCTATCCCCACAGCTCTACAGAAACCTGTGCTCCATCAATAAACTAATCTTTATCATGTAATACATTGGGTTTGTGTTACAATGATGTTTGCGTTATACGCTCCAGTATTCTGTAACTATGGATAAAGCATAGTTACACACACAGCTACAGACCAATTAGCTCAGGTCTCTGCTTCAATATATGATAGATGTTCATGGTCCACATCCTCAGTCAATATCCACTGAGGAGGCACCATTGATTGACTTCTAAGATTAAGTTGTACCCAATAACTGCACCAAGGTGACCTGCAAGCACCAAGGTGCCCAGACTGCAGGCACTTGAAGTAACTTACAGGATAACCCATTTTTAGGAGCAATCTGACTGAAACAGCATCTGAGATGCACTGTGAATTACCTCACACAGGACCCTGGAGGCTGCAAGTTGCAGCCACTGGTGTGCAACTTGGCTTTCAGTGCTGGCTTAGTTATTTTACTACAACACTTCAGTTTTCTGTGTAGTCCCAGTTCAGCTGAGTGTCCTGAATAGACAATATTTTGAAAATGGATTTAGGCACCTGAATGATGTAGGTATTTTTTGTAAAAAGTTACCTATACACAAACATATGCACAGAATAATCAAAAACATTTTTCTAACTCAGCAAGGAATAACAGTGGGTTGTGATTAACTTGTTTCTACAGCATGAAATACAGAGATGCTTCAATGTATGTACTTTCTTCTTTTTGAGTTTGTTTGGGTTTTTTTGTTTGCTTGGGGGTTTTTAGATAAAAAAGGGAAAGTAAACACAGGAACATTCCATAACGACCCATTGCCAAGTAACTAAGGGCTGTTCTGGGATGTAAGAAACTTGGGTTCAAGTCCTCTACCTCTCCAATTCCAGACAAATGCCCTTTTCACTCATGTTACTAGCTGTTACTGGGTAGCTTGCTGCCCTTCATACAAATGGCAAAGCTAATACTTTCAAATAAAGATTCTGAAGTCTTATTTCAGCAATGCGGATCTCTAGCTGGATTTAATAGATATCATCTCTGAGAACCTTAATTTCTGAAAGATAAATGGAGAATTACATCCTCTACTTTAAGAACTGACTACCAACAAGTCCTTTTTATGGTTCTTCCCTTATGCAATATCTGTGCCTCATAATTATTTCAGAAAGAGTTTTCAATGCAATTTTAAAAATAAAGATACCACATTCAAGAAATACCAAGCAAAAAAACCCCACACCTTAACGTTGTCACTTTATGTTACTGTCACAGCTAGTAGCAGTAGCATATTTTTCCCCATCCAACTTATATTTACATGACAATAACTAAGCATGTTAATTGTAAAGACGCTCCAAGCAGCTCAGAAACGTTTCTACAGAGTAGGAATTTTAGAGCTACATGGAAAGATTTTCACACAAAGCAAAAATTTTAAATATGCTTCTATCCATCCTTCCTTTCCCCTCCTCCGACACTTAATTATTTTTTAACCAAAACGAAAATGCACACACTTGTCTTCAGGTTAATGTCACAAAAGGAAAAAGTTTTAAATCCCATGAAAGAGACAAGACTCTATGAAGCTTAACTGCTCTAAATTATTGAAGTATTAAGAGAGACTTGGAATTCTTAAGCAGTCATGAAACACATTTGTAAGGAATATTAGCTCAGTTTTAATGGAGAAGAAACATTACTTCCCATGTCTTGTTGGTAGCTGAGATCACGGCAGACAGGCTTGTCTAAGAGCACATAGGAAGTCTGCAGAGAAACCGTGTTGGGTTTCTACATGAAGCAAACGCCATAGTCACTGACCCATCCTTCCTCTCCAGAGCTCAGTAAGAAGTCAAAAACCATTCTCTTGTTGATAACTGATTAACTTTTCTCTGTCAAAGCTCACCCTATACAGGCTGAAACCCAGCTGGGAACCCAAGCAAAACTCATTGCCATGTTCTTTAAAACTGACCATGCATAGGAGCACTTGCTACCTGCAGTTTCTTGAATGGTGTCTCCTCTCCCTCCTAAGAGTCATGTTTAAGCCTATAAACCAGATTAAAAAGTGATTTATATTGTCTAACATACCTCTACTGAACACAATGAGAAAGCTGATGAATTGCCTCAACAACCAGACTTCTGACTCTCACTGAAAGGAAAAAGGAAAGGAAAAAAAAAAAATCACCAAACTCGCCAGTGCTTTCTGGCCTCTAATCCTATACCACACAGCAACAAGGTACTTGTTTGAAAGACGCAGCAGCCTACACCTTGCTCTTCACTAGCCGGAGTTAAGGGAAATATTTAGACCTCCCTCTAATAGTCCAGCATGGAAATGGAAGCCTGTAGGCAAAGCAATGGCAACAGAATCATCTTTTTGCTGGTTTACATCTGAAACATAAGAAAGCACCTGTTCTTTCCCCTCCCTGTACAGAGATGGATGTGCAAATATACACACAAACCTGGAAGAAAGCTAAAAAGCAGTGTGGCATTTAGCAGTTTGCCAAAACTGAAACATTCTGCTGAGACAGCTGTCTTCCTAAGGCATCTCCAACAGGGTCACTTGGGTTTCCATGAGTTCAACTGGCTGACTCTGCCATCCCATGAGACACTGTCCCTGACCTGGCCCTGCCACAGCACCAGGACAAGCTCAAGAGCTCTCTTACAGAAGGCTGAGAAACCTACAGATACCAGAGCCCACACCTGTGTACGGGTAAGCCTGTCTGAGGGACAGCAGAGAATTTCAAAACTGGGGGATTGTTCCCAATCAAATCTCAGGATAGCTTTGTCACAAAGCAGAATTCATTCTAGAACCAAACAGAGAAAGGAAATAGTATAGGACATACAAATCCACCAACAGACAGTAGGAAGGAGTAACTGGTATCACTGTTAGCACTCTGATCCTTCGATATCTGAACTTTCATTTAAAGGATTGTTTTTCCCCTGCACCTTTCTCCTAATTTATGGATCACTGTTTATGGTGCATAACAGCAAATCATGAAGTTTTAATCCAAAACCACTGCCACTGATAAGGCAATAGATAATACTAGTATCATTTTATATAACTGAAACAGGCTTCAGCAAAAGTTATTTCAGATCTACACTTGATCTGATTTTTTATTACGTGAGAGGAAAAATTACTCAAGTCCTCTTCTGGCTGAAATAATATCTTTAAGTCCCTGTAGCCTCTAACAAAAGTTTGGTAGTCTAGTGGAAAAAGTGCTTTCTTTATTCTACAGTTGGTGAGGACAGATATTGCTAGGTTTATGCACTTTAAAAACATTTCCATGAAAGGGGTATTGCCAGCCTGCAAACCACATTCTGAGTAAGCTAGCTACGCCTTCTCTAGTTAAAGCAGAACACCTCAAATTAATAGCAAAGACAAGAAGTGTTTTCTTATTATACTCCTTTCACAGCATTTTGTATATAGTCAGATCTATTCTGCTCTTCCGGAGAGTCTCTTTACTTCTGTCTTCCTATAAAGAGATTTAGAAACACCGCAAAATTCAAATAGACAGCGTTACCTAGGTCTTAACTGAGCACAGCACTGTCATCCCCTTCCTCCTCTCAGTAGGGTTGGCCTGCAGCATATGCTTAAATTTTAGCTTAATTGAGATCCTATATTTTGTGACTGCTAAAATGAAAATTTAACATGGAGCACTCTTCTACCACTGCAGTCTTCCTACACACATAGACAGAGCGGGGGGGGGGGGGGGGGGAGAAAACACAAAACCACCTAAGGTACTTGACCAGTGACTCTGAAAATGCTGTTTGTAACATACTTTTCTATACCACTTTTTGGTTGTCTTTGCCAAGAAGCTCTATAATGGAGGCTCTGCATTTATCTTTGTTTTCCAGAGTGATTTGAAACACCTTGCCTGGGGTTATCTGCCAGTCCAGGATTAAAACATACTTCTTGAATATCAACCCCCTGATCTGCCCAGCAGATGTAAATAACCCAGATGCACAGTTCTTCCAGACATGCACAGCTCCTACATACAGACTTCCGAGGCCTTTTCTACTAAAGCTATTTCTAGAATTATCAGCTCCCTTCCTGATGAATTGGCAATTCTTCACTGAATGAAAGCAGTGCACACATTTTTAAAAAGATCACTCCCCTCATACATATTTAGTGACTGTTAAAAAGAAGTTTGTATTGTCCCTAATATTGCATTTAGATTCATCCTGCCTCAAGATTGTTATTGCTTTTGTAGACTTCCTTTGCAGCCTTGCACCGACGGGCACCCGCTCTGCAGTATGATTATACCTAAAGACAAACGTTCCTGGAATTTTGGCCCCTTGGCAGAAAGTCAAGGATGTAATTTAAACACCTCTTTTCCAAAGTTCAAGGGAGTTGACTGAATTAATTATCAAAATAAATCTCACTATACATTGTCTAAACCATCTGAAGCAGATAAACTGAAAAGGGCAGGAAATTCTCTGACACAAAGTGTGTAAGACCATGCACAAGTCCAGTAAAATTATGGGGAAAGTTTCTGTTAGCTTTCATTTTCTTTGCATGGCCCAAATTCAGCAAGACATCTAAGTATGCATTCTGCAGAGTCAATTCAGAGCCTGAAAAAGACCCAATATCTACAAAAATTAAGTTGGATGAAACTTATAAAAAAGACACAGACCTATTAATTCTTTTAAAAAGACAACACATTTAAAGTATTGATAGTGAAATGTTTATATAACAAGCAAAGACCAAACTACTGTAATGTATGTTTCAGGCAAACCAGAAATCCAGTGCTCAAGAATAAACATTCATAAACTCTGCAATCTAATTTTATACAGCAACAAAAATGTACAATAAATTTCACAGTCCTATTGATCCTAATACCATTGGCATTGCCCCAGCAATTGATTTAGTCATTTGATCAGCTGGAGAAAGGGATGGGGAATATAATATTTTAGTGGACTTCATAAATTCAAAGCCTCAGCTTTCAAGTCCAACCAATAATACAATAAACCATAGAGATCATAAATGGAACAACCAAAGTTTTGTAATTACAACATGGTTTATAATGTAATAATTTAGCAAATGGCAGGCATGTTTGATTTATGCAAGATGCAGAATAGTAGGTTGTTTCTCATCAGAGCTGCAGCAATATATTTTCTAGATAAATGTTCAGAACAATCAAGTTTTGCATCTCAACCTCTCCAAGTGGTGATTGCTTGCCTGGCATTATCCAAATTCAAGGGCTTGTTTTAAAAGTGAAGCAGATCTATTTCCCATCTTCCTTCTACAGACTTTTTTGAACCCACTGTTTGTGTGTTTAGCTATATGGAATGAAATGGGGCTTTTTCATCATAGTAGGACCATTAAGTACTTATAATAGGCACAATATTTAGCATTGCCTGGTCAGTCTAAAAAGGCTTAGAGATTACAGTAGCATCATTCAGTGGTTGTCTTGACAGCCTATCTACTGGCGTGTGTCTGCAGGAAGTAACAGGAGAGTTACATTCCCCGTTATGCCCGTCTATAATCTACCTCCTTACAGGGTGTTTCTCATCTGGGTGCTTGTCACTCTCTCCACCTTTGAAAGACAGGGCACAAGGTGCTAGCCCTGAACAGCCTCCCAGTTGTACTGTCCCTCAGTCCTGTTGGTGCTCAGGCAAGGCACTGATGCTGTCCACACCGCTGCTGCCTCAGGCCAGAGCTCAACCTCTGCTCTCCTGGAAGACGAGGGATGTACTGGGCAAAATGTCCTACCTGAAAATACCCCCGGAGCAACACAGCCCCTTACAGCACCTGTGGCTTTATGGCACCACAGCAACTACCACTCTCCAATGGCATTTCAAGAGACTTGTAACACATGGCCCTGCATTTTATTTTTTAAAACATTTTATTTATACACAACATTTGAGGGTTTTTTGGTTTTTTCAGAGATACCTGCAGATTACCCAAAAGATACCTGAGCAGATCAGGCAATGGATGCTTTCGCTCAGTTTTAGACCTATGCCTTCAGCTACACTCCCAGAAACACCACCTGCTGCAAACAGGCCTGAGGAGTCCAAGCACGTGTCTACCTTAGCCATCGGGACGGAGCGGTCAGAGCACTTTCCAGTTTAGTGATAATTTTGTGAATACAGAGGCTTCTTAAATTGGCTTCCAATTTGTTAAAGGTCAGACTTTTAAAACAATACACTGAGAACAAAAAAGCCTGCATGCCACTTGGTAAGGCTGCAAAGCCAGCTGGCAAACACCATGGCTTTTGGGGGACTGTTTCAATTCATTCAGGCTTCATACCACAGGCTTGTGAGCTGAAAAAACACATTCAACTTGCTGTGAACTGGGGATACGAGAAAAGGGGTTGTTATGCCTGGCCACTGACATCTAGTTCACCTCAGAAAACATATCTGTACTGAGAGAAAAGAAACCTTTATTCTCCTGATAATAATACATCCATTTTCATACATTCACTTCAAACTTAAGAAAAAACCCAAACCCAACAGCAACAAACCAAAGCATCAGCCCTGCAAAATCAGTTTCACTATACTGAAACTCCCATAGCTGTCCCCAGGCACCCTGACAGTTAGTAGAAGCCTAAACTCTCTCACTGCAGCCCGAGATCTAAATCCATCCAAAACTGAAACCCAGATAGTGTTGCAGTGCTCCTCGGAAGCTGGTTTCACACAGCATAGATCCACCTTCTTGAACAGTGCAGAGCAAGGGAATGACTCAAGATGCTGCTCTTGTCCACAGATAGGTTTGTACTTGAACAGGAGCAAATACTGGTGCAACAGTAAGATTTCTGTGTGAATTGCTTCTCTCCTTTTAGATATGTCTATCGGGCTTTAAGAAAACTTTTCCTCTATTTACTCTATAAAGCATTCTTACATTTTGGCCAAAAGGTCAAACTTCAGACAGCTTTTTCAGAGGAGACTTAGTAGAGGAAGCGTCTAACCCCCTTCATGCTCCTTCATTGCAGACCCTCTGCAGCAAACACAGAAGTTGGCAACTTGCAAAGAAGAGCTACCACACTGTCCTGTGCCTGTACACAGGCAAACAGTTAGCCACACAGTAGTGAGCTGGGACACTATTCCAAAAGCATCCTAAGTCCCAAGGCTTTATACGCCTTGTAAAATTTGTTAGCTCCAAATTTATAGCAGCTCTTAAACAGAAAGTCACATATTGCCCAATCCTCTGTGGAAAATCCACAGTAAAAGTTCCCACATGAGGAAACTAGCCAGTGACATGAGCTTCCCTGGTAGCATGGGAAATTTTGGGAGGGACTTCCAAAATCTGGCCTGCTGTCTCTTTACAGTTCAGGATAGCATCATGTGAAATACCTGCCTGCAATGGCAAGGTCTCATCCCTTTGAACAAAAGGCACGTGCTGCTGAACATTTCAGCCCAGTGATGGAGGATGATGTCACCACAGGCCTGCATGAAACAGCAGCCTGACAAATACCGTCAAATATATGACTTATTTCCATTAGCTGTTACTTCTGAAGAGGTGTTCCCCCTCCCCTTTTTAATCTTAATTTCTAAGCATCTCTTAAAAAAAAAAAGAAAAGAAAAAAAAGGTCATCTTGAGTTTCATCAGAAATGACTTGGATGATCTTCTGTTAAAAGAATGACTTTTATCCTCATTCAAATACATATTGTATTGGCTTAGAAACATCAAAGAGGCAATGTCTTTACATATTCTATTTCCAAGAAAAGAAAAGGAGTTCTCTCTTTATTAACATTGGTAATGTTGAATCTTATAATGAAAAATGCACAAAAGCAATATTTTTGATGAATAGGTAATAGAACAGCACCGAATAAGAGAGCATTAATATATTTTTTCCCAAAGACTCACTCAGACAATGCATCAGGAGGGTTCTGAACTGAGATGAAGCCACAAGCAAAATGAGGTCGGTGGTCTTCCGCTCCCCCTCTTACAGCCTAATATTCTTATTGGCCTTAAAAAAAACACTGCACAGTTCAAGCACAGCTATCAACATCTGATTGTCACAGCCCACTACGAACACAGCAGGAGTGCTTTCTCTCAGGCCAGAAGTACTTTGCAGGAGACAGATAATGCTGTCTGACCATACCAATATGCAAACATTACCTAAGGCAATTATTTGAATTACGCATGGAACAAACGTAGTGGCATATTACAAGTAACATTTTTGTACCCATGAATATTTTTAGAGCTTTTATTACACCAGCAAGTGACCTGCAGAAAAGTCTGCAGCATTTTCTGGTAGAGGGTGGGCATGTATCCTTTCTGTCTCTGCTATGTGTAGTACAATAGAGCCTTTGTGATGTTCCCCAGAAAACCTATTTATGCACTTGGATTTTGAACATTCCTTTCTCTCTTTGTCATCTTTCACCATTGTCTTTGAACCACTCTGATAATACAATTATAAGGGGCCATATAAGCTGTGAGACTGGAAAACAAAAAAGGAGAAGCAAAAAAGGAAGTTAAAAATAAATCAGGTATGACATTCCTCTACATTTTTCATTACTTAATTATAGTCAATAGGAATAAAAAAAATCTAATATTAATTTGAAAAAAGAATTGTCTTGGTTGAATTCTAAGGAGATTTCTGTTGAGGTGTGTAAAAGGGATGTCCATACAAAAATACACTGTACTAGAATAACAGCAACACATTTGGGGATCTGTCATATCTGGAAAATACCTTCATATGTATGTACAAAAACATGTTACTTTATTCTTCAACACTTTTTATTAGGCTTTGGAATTTCAAAAATCCCAACGAACCACATCTGGAAAAATCAAGATGATTTCTACAGTGATCCCTTCACACCATTTTCTTTGCTCATCTAGTTTTACATAAAATGGAAGTTTGTATTTGGGAGTGATCTACATTGCAGGAGTAAACATATTCCTTCCTAATTCTTCCCCTTTTCCTTTATTTTTTTTTATAATAAAAGAAGTGTTTCATAGTAACAATACCTTGAAAAATGAAGACATGCTTGGATCGGAGCTTGTATGGGAGAATAAGTAGCTATGCAAAAGTGGCAGATGAAGGGTGAAGATGTATAAAAAAACACCCCAGCATGAAAGAAAAAGCAGAGAAGCATTAGTATATCTTTCAGGAGCACTGATGAGAGAATGTACCCTCACTGTATTCACCCTCATGAATCTCTTGCTCTCCTGCACAAATGTATTTTGCGCAGAGGAGGATTTAATCTACATCTCTATTCAAGACCCAGTTGTCTGCTCATTTGTCAGCTTCTCCCCCCATCATTTCTGTGCCTGAAGGATTGCAAGCTACAGCCACAGAACCAAAGCTACAGTCACAGATGTGACCCATCTGAATGCACTGGACAGGTTCTCACTCCATCCATATTTCAAATCCTTTGCATAAGCAATGCTACCATGCTCATTACATTAACTTACATAAAATTTGCCTATCCTCCTCCTTGTCTTCCTTTTCTCCTATATCTCTCTACTTGTCTATCTTTCATATGACAACACTTACAGCAAGGACTGTTTCTTTTCAACGCTTGGAGCTTGGCTCATACAGGGACCTACCATAGATAAATAATAAGACAACAATTTAATCTGCACTCAATCACTGTGATCTATGGAATAGCAACGTCTTGTTTGAAGTGTGGTATTACATTTGGAAACAGCAAACAAGAAGCTAATTATTTTTTGTGTTTGTATCTGTCACTCTTTTTCCTATGGATGGAGCCACTGTCTCAGCCTGCTGACTTTGAGCTTCAGAGGAACAAGAGACCAACAGGATTGAACTGTGCTAGGGGAAAAAAAAGGTTCAAACAAAGAGAAACAGTAAATCTAGATGTCTGCAACATCTAATGTAGTGGCTCAGGACACAGATGTAATACTAAGTTACATAGTGAAACACTGGCATTTTGGTGATTATGGAGTTCAAAAGATGTCCACAGTCAATCAAATTGGAATTAATAAATGGAATACAAACTGCACAGGGATATGCAAGTGAGACAAGAGAAGAAGAAAGAGTACTAGGATTAGGAGCCAACTTACAGCTTCAGTAGGCTCACAACGTTTGTAAAAGCTACTATAATTTCTGCAGTGAGAATAAACACTTCAGAGATGGGAAGAGGAAAGCAGAGAAAAGAACTAACAATGAAAAGAAAGGGAGGCAGCAATCATTCCCTCTGCTTTTAAAATATAAATCATTAGCAGGAGAAAGTTTCTAAAGTTACTTTCAAAACCAAGAGTCATAACAGCTCCCTGTGCTGTCATTAACAACCAAAGATTTTGTCTTAAAGGGGAGTAAGAGAGAATTTTCTTAAAAATTATTCAAAACTCTGCTTTTAAGATACAATAGAAGTTATGAAAACAGAATTCGCACATGAGATTTTACAGAGCTGTGAAAAATTAAACCATATGGGAAATAGCCAAAAGAAATGTTTCATATATTTGTGTGTACATTTGTGCGTACATTCCAAAACACAGCACACTCAATGACAGCGGAGAAGCTCACGTACCACAACGAAAGATTTATGAAAGTGAAGTCAGGCCTTTTCCTGAGGCTGGAAAAGACTGTATTTTGCTCCAACGTGCATCCTTTCTGTTGCATCAGCTTTTGGATTCCACACCAACATTAATATATATACCCCAAGATACACATCGACACCAAAACACACAGGAACAAAAATAATCACCGTATCACAGATTCACATAAAGAACAGTATTTGTCTGAAAGGAGAGTGTGAAGTAAATGAAGCATTGACATACGCAGACATGAAGCCACACAAGGAAACAGACTGCAGCCTGCAATCGCTACCCTCCATGCCTCACTGTTACCACCCCCAAAGAATGAGCAGAGACACTCCGTGTTCACAGTTCCTACTGCTCGCTGAATATAGGCATTTCAACAGTGCCCATGGGATTTGAGTAAACCAAATCCTGCCACTTTGCTAAATCCTTACCCATTTGTCTAGCATTTAAGAATTAAATTCCTGGAAATATAATTACATCCCATATAGATTTTAGACATTTATTGGCAGACGTCCTCTTCTGCTTTGTTCCTGCTGCGAACGGGCACATCGCCGTTCTTAAGAGCATTTGCCTTCACAACATTGCTTTCTAGGGATGTACAAGCATGCCTTCCCTCACCGTGCACAAAGCAGAGGAGAAGCTGCATAACTCACTCAAAATCGTGCTACTGGCCTGCAGCAAAGCCGGGAAGGGAAGCCAGGTTTGTTGGCTGCGCAGGCGAGCCTGGAACAAACAGCCTGCTTGTTTGCTGCTTCTCCAGTTCTGTACTGAGCCCCAACAGATGTACTGCACTAGACAGGACAAGACAAGGCGTAGCAGATTTTCATTAAAGACTTTTTTTAAAAACATTTGTCTCCATTTAATACATAATTTTGTTTTCTTTTTAAAAACATAGGACAGAAAATGCACAAGCCATAAATCCTACCCAATTCAAAGATACAGCCCTGTTTAATTATTATACAACCACAAAGGAACAATTCCTGAAATCCTTTAACTGAAAGGAGCATGCTATAGCCACAAGGGCAACAACATAATGTGAACTCTCAACTGACAACACCAACTGCATGAAATAGAAATAACAAACAACTTATAACAACAAAGAACGAGGCAAACAAAGGATATAACCATGCACATAAGAGCAAGGAAACAGAGAAGGGATTATTTACAAGAGCATTTCCAAGAATATCCAAGCTGAATAGAACAAATCCCATTTCCCATCTCCTGGCACTCTTTAGTATACCATCACCTTACATTTGCAGTGGTACAGAAAGAGAAATGAAGACATGGGAGGAAGGCTGGACAAGGTCATCCCCAACACTGTTGCGGGCCCTGCAGGACCTATCTGTCAGACTCATCTTTGCCACAATAAGAGGCAAAATAGCAGGGATGACTCAGTAGCATCAGAAATGGGTTCTCACACTACTGCTAGGAAGAACAGGGATAACTTGTCCAGGGAGGAGAGTAGCAAGATCCACCAGGATTGACAGTAGACCTTGGGGGGCTCTAGAGAGAAAACAGCATTAGCAGACTTCAGCCATGATTTGGGGGTCTGAAACAGTAGGATACCAATATGGCTAGCAAGCAGCAAAGTTCATGAAGCAGGCATAACCAGGCTTACCACCATCATCCTGTCTGCTGGCAATGAAAATTTCAAAGAGAAGCTTTTGGGTTTTGCCAACTTTCTCTGCAGTAACTACCTTCATATTATTATTATTACGAATATCGTTGTTATGAACAGAAAGTTGGAAACAAACAGAAAGTTGGAAACAGTGATTTCTGCTTTGGCTGTATTCATTGGCGACAAAGCTATGGGGTTTTTATTATGTATAGACTTAGGTAAGGGGTGTTTTCACTTTCTTTCTTCAAACTTTCAACACTTCCTCCCAGTCAGAGCTCTTTCTCCCAAGAAAGATCACTTTACAACAGCAGTGCTATAAATTAATGGTCAGTTCTGACAAAAGAGGACAGAAATATTTAGGATTCTCACTCCACTTACACTTTTCAGACAAAACATTTAACGTTAAGATGGGAAGACGATGACTGCATTGAGTAAAGGCTGTAATAAGTTCCACTGCTTATCCAGAGAGCTGTATATTGCACAGCTTGAATGGAGGAACTCGGCCACGATTTCTGTCACTCAGTCACTGCTGATGGAAGTGCTGTGCTATAACTTTCCTATATTTCAGCAGCATCTAGAAACACCAGATGTGGTTTAAGTCCTGTGAGATTACACAGAACACAGCCCTTTTTCAAAAGACCAGTTGCTGTCACTCAGCTGCCCAGGTTTGGGTGACATGTAGTGTGAAAGTTGCTTTCAGCCTCAGAGACTCACTGCTCAAAGAAAGTTCCTTTTTTTTTTTTAATAGAAGGAAAACCAAGCCGTTGTAAATGATTTTCCAAGATTCAGCAGAAACAAACCCCTGATTTTCTGAGGCCGAGACCACTGCTTAACCACACCATAGATCACCTAACTTCCTTCAGTTATGGCATGGTCTGCTGGTGGAGATCAGCAGTTTGTGTTACCGCGGCTGCAATCCCCTGCTATAACGGCAAGCAATAGTGCCTCTTTTTCTAGGCCACCAATAACTGTGCTTAGTGGTTACTGTGCATTTCAGCTGTAGCACTTCTGTACGGGCATGTATGGGAGAAGCCTTGCTTAGAGCAGTAGATGCTTGTGGTGACAGTGCAGCACCACTCTGCCACGCTCAGCTGAGCTCAGGGGTCACTAAGGATGAGGGCTGGGCATCCCAGCCAGCGTAGCAAGTTATCTGCACAGCCTCAGCCACATTTGTTTCTGTGGGAGTGACTAGGAACTGCAGGGACAGAAAGCGAAGGCACCGCTACCCAGAGTTCAGAAAAAATCCCACGAGGATAATATCATTAATATTGCCTTGTATTATCAGTTTTTAAAAAATTGCCAGAGTCAATCCACAGTGAGCTGGCAATAAAAAGTCAAAGTATGTAGTAAGAGGTCAATCTGATTCCTGAAATGCCACCATTAATCCAATACCTGCATGCCACACCCTGTTGTATAGAACATCACAAAATGAGGACACTCTGTATGAAATCCCATATTCTTGCTAATCCATCCAGTCACTGAAAAATAATACATTAAAATCACATGAATACCAGAAAACACAGAATGCTGTGTTAAGCACGATCACCGTTGGTTCATTTAAAGCTTTTACATTAAACAATATGGAGATGGGCTGAGGTCTGTACTGTCTGGATGATCCCTGGGCAAACAAAGGTGACTCTTCCAAGACATGTCAGTGTTACTCAGTCTAGCCTGGAAAGCTCAAAGTTGCATCCTGGCTGCCCTCCAGCTACACAGGTTCAGAGGAGACACAGAGATACTGTGATTTGGATAGATGCAGAAAACTACACTGATCAAATCTGAAAAAAAAAATCTCAGGACCCCAAACCTACTTCCCAAATCTACTGGGAAGTTTTTCAGGACTTTAAATAATAGGTTTAGCTCGTATCCAGCATTCTCCTATATCCCGAGAGTAAAGGATTTTTACAGCACACATGAACTGCAAGCATAAAGACAGCTTGAGACAGCTGGAGAAAATGAAGGGGCTCACACCTTACAAGGGAAAACCTCCTTTCCTCGAAATGATTCAACCTCCCGAGCTCAGTGCTGAGCAGTGACTTCCCTGCACCTCCATCATTCCCCCTTTTAGTCCCACTTTTGAATGTCTATCTGCTACTATCACTGCAATACTTGGAGGCCATGAGTTAGGCTGGGGTCTGTTAACCAGAATACAGTACTGCTATCATCAAGTCCAATTAATAATAATTTGGGACTCCTTAACTGGTTTTAGCAGCTGTAAGCACTAGAAGTTTTACTTTTAATGAATGAAAATTCTTGTATTTTCATTGACCCCTGGAATTGGGACCTTAAGAAAATATCTTCCTTTTAAGAATTGCATGAGGCCATCATGATTTTACCACAAGGACTTTCCAGTCTCTGGGATATTCTGAGCTTGTTTCCCTCCTATCTGAGGTTCTTTTGTCTGTCTCCATTACAAGAGCAAAACCCAACAGATTCCTAAACTGCTGAGACTGTCATCATTATTTGTACTTCTGCAATTCATCATGTACAAGGGGAAAACTTGCCACCATATTAAGTTATGGCACTTTCATAACTACTTGCCACAGCCAGCAAAAGATTATTTGAAAGAAATTACTTCAGGACACCAAAAAAATGGCTTGCTTTTGCTCTGATAATTTTTCAACTTGCCTTCTCTGTAGAGGGGAGTAGGAGTACTGTCTTGGTATGCAAACATGGAGCCCAAATTCATCTGTTTATATACATCCCACTTCTCAGATGTGCAGGGTGCAAACATGCATAATACATATGGGTCAAGTTTGATTGCTTAGGAAGGAGGCGATAATGCTGGACTAATTATTTTCCTGACCTGATGGGTAATATTTTATTTAACTCCACACTTGGGAAGCTAAACTAGCTGGTGGGGAAGAGAAATGTATTCTCAAAGGGATAATGCAAGTTTATGCAGCACCTTTGATTTTGCATACATTCGATGATTGAGATAATTTAAAAATATTATTTATTCATTATGTTTTTATTTGGGCTCCGAATGCAAAGGTTCCATTTTCCTATTCCCCTCCCCATGCCTAATATTTGTTACAGTTGCATTTTTCAAACCATTTACTGTCTGAAGGGTAAGTAGAATGACACTGCTCATAATGTGCAAATAAATGTGAAATAAGCTAGTCAGCTCAAGTGGAATGAATTACTGTCACTAGTAAAATAAGGCAAGAGGGAACGGCTGCCCTGGGAGCTAAAAAAGAGTCTAGCAGGTACTGCTATTGAGCGACTGGAATAACACTTACTATGATTTATCAAAGACCACTTGAAAGCACTTCTGAGGCATTAAATAGGCATGAAAAGAGGCTTTAGTGGCAACAGGACTATGCCAGAACTGAGTGATTAGGAGACTCAAAAGCTTGACCCTAACATGCAGCCTATGAACAAGGGATGCCAAAAATCTTCAAAGACTTGTGGAACAGAGTGCAGAGTACAGTCAATTTTGAAGAGAAGAGATGATCACAGAGCTATTGGGTCCCCATTACAAAAAGCTGATAGCGTAACTGTGGAGAAACGAAAAAAAACCCAATCCATCATTACTACCACAGCCACACACCAGACCACCAGAGAACAGCTTTGTGTAGGAATAATCACATAAATGAAAGAAAATACTTAAAATATTTTCAGTTGCAACACCACTGTGGTTTTACAAAGACAATTTGCTACACCCACAGTTTTCACTGCTAATCTGCAATTACGGCAATGCCTTTGCGGAAGGGGCTGGAGCAGTGGCACCAGACAACGTGCTGCCTCTGGCAGGCCCCCGCGGTGCCTGCTGTCCTCCATTCAGCTGACGTCAGGTCACAACTTAGCTTTGCGCTAGCAAACATCACACTTCCAGATCTCACCTGTCTAGCCACTGTTCAGTCTGCTGATGAGAAGCAAGCGTTTTGATGTTGGCCAAGCTTTTAAAGATGGTCCCACTGCACAACGTAGATCCCACTGTCTGCATTGTATGAAAATACAGGCTGCAGGATGTAGTAGCTCACCAACCATGCTGCCAGCAAACAGCATTTCCCTCCACTCCAGCTGATCTCACAGCAAAGGCACGCTCAGCTGCTCTCAGCCAGCACGAGTGTTTCCCAGGAAGGGAATGCTCCAGTTTGCCCAGGGACAGGGCAAGGACTCCTCTGCTCTACACGACACAGCACTCAGCAAGCCACTCAAGTCATCATTACTGCTGAAGCCTTGCCGTGCCTGGTGTTTCAGCCCTTGACTTCACTAGACGGCAGCGTTCTCACCCATTTAACATTGCATTTCAGTATTATTTTCTTCATAAAAATATAAGTCATTAAGCAAGTTAGTAAAAGTGAAGGTTTTAGAAAGGAAAACCTTAGGGTGAGCTGGTGTGTGGTGGAGTTCCCAGTTCCCTGTCTCATCTTCAGAAGAATGGTTACCTAGAGACTGCTCTGGGTGGGGAAAAGTGTTAATGGCAGATTGTGAAGTGGATGGGGAAGTAAGGTTTTTCTTTTTAGACTGGCTAATAAACTATGTTTCACCATCCAACTTTACGATTTTCTGCAAAAAACAGACATCTCCCTACTTCTCAAAGATTTAATAGCAGCAAGCTGTAAAGTGATCACACATTACTAAGACTTCATTATTGTCACAAAATATACTGCTGTCATTTACTTGCACATTACGAAGCATTATCATAAAACAAATCTCTTCAAGTCATTAGTATGAAGTAGTGAAGTTCTACTGTCTGTCCAAAGACAACTGTTGCTGTTCTGGGTCTTTTAAAGACCTAAACCCTGTCATTGTGCCTGAAACCAGACAATGCTTGAAAAATACGAACATATGCTGATACTGTGATGCACGAGGCCCATAGCATTTCCTTATATTCCCAGGAAGTTCTCAGAGAGAGGCATCAGTTTTAATACCATAATAATGGCACTGAAGATTTATCACAGTTTTGCCATAAGTAGTCCTAAACAGCACAAAATCAAAAGAAGCATAAGGCAATCTCTCCACAGCTAGTAAAACAAAATAACCGCTCTCCCATTATTTTAACAGGAGGGAAGGGACCAAGACAGGGCAGGAGATGCTCCATGAGGTTCTCCTACCCAGGAACTTGCTGTCTGAATGCAAACTGGTCAGCAATGTAAGGTGTGAAATGTCTTAAAGTTGCAGATGTGCTGCAAGGCCCCATCGGCACTGAAAGAAGCAATAGATGTGGGAGATACGTACAGTGACAAGACAAGAGATGCAACAGAACTTGGTTTCCCTGCTTTGAAAAATCTGTTCTAAGAATTTATTTCCCTGTAAGTGTCCAACTTTAGAAATAGGAGCCAGCAGTTTTGTCACATCAGCAAGTTTTGTTTCCTCAGATGTGTCCACACAATTGCATGTGCACAGACAGAACATGGTAAAGTCACAGAAAAAGGATGGACCTAACTCTCCTTGAAAAGCAGCTGAACCTCAAAACCCCTTTATATCATTTCAGTATACTTCAGACAGTGCTGCTATTTTTTTTTCTTTTTCTTTCTAATGAAAAATATTTCTAGTCTGCCACTAAGCAAGCCATCTCAGAATACAGTCCTTCTCCTATAGCATTAGCAGGACTCCCAGAGCTTTGGCGAAACCAGTTAGGGCCAAAATCATTGTCACTATCGAAATGGTGCCAATACAGGTTGCCAGCGATTTTAGCGGGCCATGTTTTCTGTGAATGTCTTGGGAGTCCGCTACCTCTTTGTGCTGTTGTGAGGGTGCAGAGAGGTTTCTCTAGAGGAGGAACATTACCACAGAGCTGCCCAGTGGGAGCGCTCTCTCCAAGCACTCCACAGAACAGCTTAAAGGCAACTTTTCTTTCAACACTTCTTTTTCTGGCATCTGCTTTCTAACCACAGCACAGCTCAAAGGCCGTGCCAGTACTGCTGGACACCTTAACTGCTTTAAACCACTGCATGCTTGCCTGATAGAAATAGCTGAAAATGTCATATTATTTCCCCAACGACAACCGTGCTTTTAAAAAGGTAATTATATTGCTCCTTGAGAGGTTAACTAAAATAGGTAAATGAGTTGTATCTGCAGCTGATAGTGACAGGTAGGAAGAGCTTCACAACATGCACAGCTTTAGTTACAACATCTCTGGAAAAGTCCTTGGGGATTTAGA